>NC_141800.1:10098634-10249112 GCF_057944985.1 Cucurbita pepo subsp. pepo | reverse complement strand
CAGTTAAAAGTTTCTGAAGTGTACTCCTTGCTATTATCTGATCTTATAGTCTGAATCAAGCATGCATCTTCATTCTCAACTTTTGCTTTGAATTTCCAAATTACACCCGCAACTTCTGACTTTTGCTTCAGCAAGAATATCCAACACATTCTTGTTAGATCATTAATAAAAGCAATGTAATAAAGATTACCATTTAATGATGGTGTTCGCTGAGGACTACAAAGCTTAGTAAGAACCAGTTGCAGCTTTTTCGAGCCTCTCCATGCCTGTTTAGGAAAGGGTTGCCTATGTTGCTTCCCAAAATTACAAGTACGGCAAGGAGACATGTCCTCATCAATGTCAGTGAGTTCTTCTACCAGCTTCTTTGATTGAATCTGAAGCAAACCTCGATGATGAAAGTGTCTAAGTCTTTTGTGCCAAATCTCAGTGGCACTAACTCTGGATATAAAGGCCGTCGGATTTAGAGCAAAGCTTTTTCCTTCCATTTTGACATTGAACAAGTCTTTGCCACTAGCATCTTTGATCAAGCACTGCTTATTCTCAAACAACACTTTATAGCCTTTATCAAGTAACTGACCAACACTTAAGATATTTTGATCAATTTTAGGCACAAATAAAACATCTGGAATAAATTTTGTACCTTCATAATTTGTTATAGCTAATGTGCCTTTACCCTTGACTTCCAAGTGTTCACCATTGCCAATCCTCACTCTCTTATCTTCTTCGGTATCTCTTAATTCCTCAAAAGACTCCTTGTCATATGTCATGTGATTTGTGCACCCACTGTCAATCAACCAGCTCTCGCTTGATTCTTTGCTTGAGGAAGAAGTGACCATACACAATTGATCTTCTTCTTCTTCTTCTTCTTCTTCTTGATCAACTACCTGTGCATCTACTTCTTTCACCAGATCTTTGGCTTTGCAGATCACAACTTCATGTCCAAGTTGATTGCATTTGGAGCAGAAGGCGTCAGGTCTTCTCCAACACTTGTATGGTGGATGACCTTTCTTCTCACAATGGTGGCAAGGTGGATAGGATTTTTTGAAACCTCCTCCTTTTGTCTTCTGATAATTGGCAGATGAATTTCCATATGTCAATTGATTTTTGAAATTTTTATTGTTTTTATACCTGTTGCTGTCTTGATGCTTAACACGTAAGGCACCTTCAATCACCCCTTCTTGCCTCATAGACCTCCTTTGCTCTTGTGCTTGTAAAGCATTCAAGAGCTCTGTAAGAGGAATCTTTGACAAGTCTTTGGTGTTCTCCAGAGTAGTAATGGTGGCTTCAAACTTCTCTGGAACAGTGACTAGCAGCTTTTCAACGATCCTTGAATCATTTAAAACAGAACCAAGTAATCTCACCTTGTTGGCAATGCTGAGAAGTCTGTCAGAGTACTCTTTCACCGACTCTGACTCCTTCATCTTCTGCAACTTGAAATCCCTAATCAAATTTAGGGCTTTCATTCCACGAATCCTCTCATCTCCTTCATATTCGGCCTTGAGATAATCCCAGATTTCCTTTGCTGTTTTGAGGGACATTATTCGCATGAAGATCATTTGTGATACAGCGGCAAATAGGCAAGCTTTCGCCTTTGATTTCCTTGTCTTCTTTTCCTTCTGTAATTTGATTTGTGCTACGGTAGGATTTGCTGGAAGCGGAGGAACCTCGTAATCCTCTTCTATTGCTTCCCAAAGATCCAAGGCCTCCAAATAAGTCTCCATACAAACTGCCCACATTTGATAATTGTTTCCATCGAAAATTGGTGGTGCAACAGCGGAAAAACTGGATTCTCCTCCCATTTTGATCTCACAGATCCCTTAAGAAGATAGCTCTGATACCAATTGTTAGTGAAAGAGTGAGTTATTGAATGATTGATGAGAAGATTGAATTTTGGAGAGCAAGAATGCTCCATATTTATACAGAGAATACAAAAGATATTCAGAAAATCTACCTAAAATATCGGGAGAAAATCTGGTAACAAACCAGTAAACAAATCAAAATCAAATCAAATCTAAACAAATACGTGATCTTTAACAGATTCAGGAGCCACCCATAACTTTATGACTGAGACAGAGGCAAATAGGCTGAACATAAATTGGCATCGAGACTCGAGAAAAATGAAGGCCATCAACTCTGTAGCCCTACCTATCCTTGGAATAGCAAGGATGACCGTCTCAAATTGGGGATGTGGAGTGGGCAAGTAAAATTTGTGATCATCAAGATGGACGATTTTGATGTTTGTACTTGGAATGGAATTCTTATTGGAACATAAAGTCATCCTTAGCCCTTGGCCAAATGCTTGGTTATATCAAGATCTGCCCCCACCGTTTTCCAGGCGAGTATCAAGAAGTCTAATGGGATAAGGTTGATATCGGTGCTCCAATTGAAACGAGGGCTTGCACACAACGAACCCACGTTCATGGCCATACCTTTGGTCGAAGTTGAGGGATCAAAAAACTTCGTCCCCATAGAAATTCGGTAGGTACTAGATGAGTATCGTGGGGTAATGCTAGAGAGTTCCCCAAGAACATTACCTCCTCGTTGGGTATAGACCACAAGATTGAGTTGATGCGACCATGGACAACATGTCCTAGACAAGCATGACTGGGACACTCGACATATAGCTATAGACAACACACCTTGGACAAGCATGATTGAGACATCCTTCCTCAATCAATTGGTTGACATCTCTGTCAATCGACTCTTCACAAACTCAGTGATGTAGGTTGAGGCTGACTTCAGGTCTCTAACGCGCTTCCAGCTGATCTTAGCATTGAGGAGTCTCTTCCAATCTGCAAGGAACTGTTGAAAACCACTTCTTGGTTTGTTGACTCTTGGCGTCTTCTCTGTCGGAGCTTCTCCTACTTTCTTTGCTTGGAGCTTCTCCCGACCAAGAACATTCCACGTCCATGAGGCTTGTGTTGGGGTTGACTCGCTTGGACTTCCCTCTTCAAATACGGTAATGGCAGCGAACATAGGTTAATCATGGCTTAGATCCTTTCTCAACTGTAGTGCTGACATCATTTTCAACCCTGGATGACGTGTATTTGTCTTGATAATCGCAAGTTGAACCTCGTTATTACTAAGATTTTTGCTAGGGGCATGGGAATGACTTTGTGTTCTAGTAGGAAGTCCATCCCTAACACAATGTCGAAATCGTCAATCTTAATTATCGTAAAGTTAGTTTGTCGAGTCCAAGTCCAAGTCCACAGGTTGATGGGAGTTCTCTTCACAACTCCTAAGCGGGTAAATATGTCAAATTGATGACCCTCGTCTTTCTTGTGTCTCGATGCCAAAAGATATTCAAGTGTTTTACTTCGGTCTTTGTCATAAAGTTGTGGGTGGCTCCAAAGTCGACAATTGTGTTTTTGGCCGCTCTATGATTAAACCAGGCTTCAACATACATAGATTGCGTTCCACTGGCTCTTCTGTTTCTTCCACTCTCTTTTGGAGAGCAGGCAAGTACTTTAGTGCCCCCACATGGAGGTGTCCAAAATTCTTAGCTAATGGTATTATTTCTACTCGTTCATACTTAACTTTTGAATTCACTTTGAGCTTTTTTTATAAGTCACATAGTGCCACCTTATGTGGGCATTTAGATACTTGATGAGCCCCCTTGCATATGAAGCAAGACAGATGGTCATGGTTTTGATTTTGACTATGGTTTTGATTTTGACTATTCTGGCTAGAGTCCATACCCTTCTGTTGGGAGGATTTGTATTCCTCCTCTTTGCCTTCAAGCCTATCATTTCTGAAAATATTTACTAAAACCACCATAACTAAATGGTGGTGAAGTTTCTCTATTTATAATCATTTACAGAATAGAGAACTATGGATAATTACAAATGATATGGAAAGAACAATAAATGGATATAAGATATTTGACTACAATAAGAGGACAAATATGATATCTTTGCTAAGCCATAATGGAAGACAAATATCTAGATATTTTTCTATAATAAACGGTCAAATATGATGCATATGGTAAACCATAATTCAAGGCTAAATATCCTTAACACCCCCTCCCACGCAAGCTGAGCGTCGGATTTGACCAGACATGAAACTTGGATCTGAAAAATTCAAAGAGAGGTTGTGAAGATGTCAGTAACTTGGAGATTGGAAGGTACATACTATGTGTGAAGTTTGCCAGCAATAACAAGTTCCTAAAGGAAATGATAATCTAGTTCAACATGTTTGGTTTGCTTGTGAGAAAAGATTAGAGCTAAAAAAAAATAGTAATCTTGTTGTTACATAAGAGTAAGGGTTGTTGTGAAATAGGGACCTTGAGGTCATGCAAAAGATGCGTAAGCCAAAGAAGTTCAGCAGTAGTCGTGGCAAGAGCACGATGCTCAGATTGACAATTGGAGAGTGAGGTAGAAGGTTACTTTTTGGCACTTCAAGAAACGAGATTGTTACCAAGATAAATAGAATAGCTGGATGTAGAACGACGAGTATCGGGACAACCAGCCCAGTCAATATCCAAATAAGCCACTAGCGCACTAGGTGTTGGGTTTTATGTCCTAAAACTCATAGTTTGTAAACAAAAACATATTCTATTTTCAATAAAGTTATTATTGTTGTTTATTCAGTAAAGATTGTTATTGAATAAAGTGAACTTTACGATCATTAATCTAAATCCAATAAACTAAGAACACTCTAGCTATAGTATGATTATTTGAACTATATGTAGAGACATAAGAGTGGATCAAGTTCAAGTATAGATAGTCAAAATGATCTATAGTACAAGGATAAGGTTGAGTACCTTATTCTGGGGACACTATGGATGCGACCCACTTTTGTATATGATATAAACAATGTGATCACTAAATTGTACATGTGGAGACATGCGAGTGGGGGCGTCCTATGAAATGAGTATTGCATAAGATCGGACCATGAAGAAAACCACTCTCACTTTCTAATGTCGTTTACTGTTGAGATTGATTTTCTTTTCATTCGATAACCTAGGTAACTCGGTTTTAATCCTGAGCTAACCATAAACTCCTGTTTATTCAGAATTATCCTTAGATTTGCATGGGTGAGAGTGGCTCTAGTTCGCCGACTCAATAGGCCTCCCATTTCAGGGGTAAGACTGGGTGAATGGCTGGGGACGTGTAGTGCAAGATGGAATTCACTCCTACCCACTTTTAGGGATAGAAGAGAGGTAGTTCCCTTAAGCACTGACTCCAGGTCTTGAACAAGGGGCCCCACCCTATCATTAGCCTGAGAGGGATTCGGTTTACTGGTTGGACTACAAACCAATTGTTCATTAGAGGATCAGTGAGACATAAGAAACAAGAAGTAACTTTAGGGGTAAAATGGTAAATTGACCTAGCTCTAGTTACGAACAACCTGTGAAGGATCGACTTACTAATCATGGTTATATCAAATAGAGAGAAATATATCTATAGTGAGGGGAGTGCAACTACTAGGCTATAGTGGAGGGTCCTAGTAGTTAACGAATGTTGGTTAACAAGGTTAATGAGTTTAACTGGTTAATCTTGGATCGTTGGAGCCCATGATCTATAGCTCGATTAGGTCCCTCTGCTAGCTCATATCGGACTAAACCATAGAACAGTGTGACGAGTGAGTTCGAAGTGTTCGAATTCAAATTAGGGAATATGCGCTACATATATACGATATATTTAACCGCATTTTTGTTTTATTTACGAATTAAACAAAAAGAGAGAATTTGAGATATTTAAATAATATTTAAATATCTTAATCAATTATGTGTCGGAGTTGATTGAGATTGACATTTGAATTAATATTAAATATTAATTAAATAGTTTAATTAATCATTTAATGTTACTTTAATTTGAAATTCATTATTCAAATTAATTGTTGAATTAAAATGAAGAAAGTCAAAATGTTGACTTCATTTAATGGAAAAATACATGTTAGTGGAATTTTAAGGTGTCAAAATTTGGTTTAACCAAATTTGCATGCTTGCCAAATAAACCCCACAAGTTTGAGTGGAATTTTGAGTGTCAAAATTTGGTTAACTCAAACATGCATGCTTGCCACATAATCCCAAACATTTGAGTGGAATTTTAAGTGTCAAAATTTGGTGATCTCAAATTTGCATGAACATGCAAACATGACTCTTTAAATAGAGTGATCATGGTACATGGAAGGTCTTCTTCTTCTTGGTGAAAAACCTTGAGAAAAACCTCTCACAAACACTCTCTTCACATATACAAAATCCCTCCCAAGTTTAGTCACTCATCGGATTCCACAATCCCGTTCTAAGGCCGGAGGATAGTGGAGAAGACACTAGTGGTGGTTCGAAACCGGTTCGTGAGGAAAAAGAAGTCTAAACTACAAAAAGGTTAGTATCTAAACTCATTAAGTTTTAATACTTATGAACATGCTAGTTATTTACTATAATTGATGTTCTAAAAGTGCCTAAGATCCAAATTGCTTCCGCATGTGTTATATTAACACCATCACTAGGAACAGTGGATGGATGAGAGGTAAGGCCAAAGTTGTAATACCCGAGCTCCGACGAGAAACTCAAAACCTAATTTTTCCTCTTTAAGTTGAACTTCCGAGATTTGATTGAGGATCTTAGAGACAGAATTTTGAGACGAGGTAGAAGAGAAAAATGTTGAGAAATATCTCAAAAATATAAAAAGAAAAATGGTGGAAAATTAGGAAAAATGGTCAAAGTCAACCTCGAAAGGGTATTTTGGTTTTTCTGCCATCTTCCTCTGAAGAACATGAAATGGAGGATAGTAAAGGAGGAATAAAAGAAAAGAAATAAAAATGGAAATGTGGGAGAGGAAAAGAAAAAGAAAAGAAAAGAAAGTAAAAGAAGGTTCTAGAGAGAAGGAGAAGTAACTGCCACTTCCGATCCGGCCACGAGGAGTTCAATTTAGGTCAAGATTTCTTCACAAATACTTCACAGTATCTATAGGAAGAATTCTAGACCCTTGAATCCTTCAAAACCGTCAAGGAACGGAGAAAATCCGTAGGTAAGTTCTTGAACCTTTGTTTTCGAATTTTCCTCAAATCTATGAGAAATATTGAGAGTTAGATTCTGAAATTTGAGTATGTTAATCTAGAGAGTATTGCACTCATAATCCGTGAAGGAAGTCTTGATCGATTCAGATCGAAAATAGGAGTTCCGGCTTTCACCCAAGGATGTAAGTATTGATGATCTTGCCAATTTTGGACTAAGTTTATTATGTATGTGGTTAGAAATAAATTACAAGAAAAATACCTATATGTAGATGGATATGAGATCTACAAATCTCGTGAAAGAATCACGTTAATCCGAGTTGTGTAGAAAGAAATACGAAAATACAAAGAAAATAGAAAATAATCGATTTTCTGGAAAATCGCAGAGATGAGAGGAAGAAGACGAACGGCGGAGGGATTCGTGTCAGAAAAGGAGAGTGATCAAGGTACATGGAAAGTCTTCTTGAAAAACTTTGAGAAAATCTCTCTTTACATATACTAAATTCCTATTAAGTTTAGTCACTCACCGGATTCCACAATTCCGTTCTAAGGCCGGAGAATAGTAGGAAGACACTAGTGGTGGTTCGAAACCGGTTTGTGAGGAAAAAGAAACCGATTCCAAATTGCTTCCGCATGTGTTATATTAACACCATCAATTGGTATCAAAGCAAGTTTTAGGCTCTTTATTTACATTAATTTGAGCATGGTGGGTACCATTTCATGAATGAAAATTGTGGTTGCTAAAGTGGATGTTTATGGTTTTTCAAGATGCATGGGAGGTGGTGGGTACCATTAGAGCCGATGGAGAATTGGAGCATCCAAATGGAAGCTCTTCCCGATTCTCAAGATGCATGAGAGGTGGTCGAAGAAGGTTCAAAGAACCAAAAGATACCACGGGTACAGCAGCACAAAACAAGGCGTTAAAAGAATTACGTTCAAAGGATAAGGCAACATTATACATGTTGTTCCAGGCTATTGACGAGTCGGGCTTTGAGAAGATTGCAAGGGCAACTATTTCAAAAAAAAGCGTGAGATACTTTGTAGTTGAGAAATTTTTTGAGTGAAGTGACTAGAAGTGAACTAAAGCTAGTAACTCTCTACGTCGACAACAAATCTGTGATTGCACTGATGAAGAATCTTGTATTTCAGGGACGCAGCTTGACACTCGCTTCCACTTCATCCGTGAGTGTGTTGAGAAGAGACAAATCGTTGTGGAGTTCGTATGCACTAGAGAGCAACGTGCGGATATTCTAACCAAGGCCCTAACAAGATTAAGTTTGCAGAGATGCAGGAATTGTTGGGAGTGAAAATTTCGAACAAAGTTATGTTAACGGAGGAGATTGTGAGCTTATAAACTTGACTTAGTAAAATAAGTCACTAACTTATGGTGTAACTTCAAGAGAATTGTGGGTAGATTTATTATAATATGCTACTAACTTATGGAACTAACTATAGGAGAATTGGTAGTAGTTGACAAATTGTGGACCAAATTTTGTGTGTGTGGACTAAGTTTTATACTTTAGTGAGGAAGATCTTAGAAGCTAGTTAGTGTTTTCTCCACCATAAATACTCATGAGATGTATGTTTTTCACCATAACAACAAAGAGAATTGAAAAGCAAATTGCTTAAGGTTTCTTTCCTTCAAAAGATCTCTCCCCTCACGTTGTTCTATTGCTTCCTTTACTTGTTTCGACATATTTCGATCGTGGATCATATCCAACATTATAGGGAACTGAATAAGAGAAAAGTGAAGAATAAGTGTCTTCTCCCTCGTATAGGGAAGCAACAGTGTTTTTCAAGATAGGCCTATGGTTAGGTTATCATCAAATCAAGATCAGAGACGGGGATGTACCCAAGACAACGTTTAGATACGGTCATTATGAATCCCTAGTCATGTATTTTGGACTCATCAATTCCCATGTCATGTTCATGGAGTTGATGAATTGAGTGTTCAAGGGGTGTTTGAAATGTTTGTTATCATGTTCATAGATGACATCCTTGTGTATTCTAAAACGATCCGAGAAGTCCTCCAGAAAGTCCTAACAATTTTGAGGGAGAACAAGTTGTATGCCAAATGCTCCAAATGCGAATTTCGGTTACGAAAGGTCTCATTTTTAGGACATTGATCACTCGTGAAGATATATAGTAAAATGAGGTAAAGTTCACAAGAATAAGTGCAAGTATACAATTTCACGAGTAGAAAGTAATAAGTAAATTATAGATTCTACATAAAACCTATTTTCTAGTAACTTTTTTAAACCACAAAAGCGTGTTCATGAGTTTAAACTCTCTAAAAAATATATATGCATAGTGATAATTGCGGTAAAAAAGCATAGAACAACGAGGAAGGTTGGATTAGAAGAACTTAAATAGATAAGTTGTAGAAACTTGTGGTGGACTTTAAACTCCTTTTAATAGATTCCAAGTCCTCTTCTGAGGTCATGTGTGGTGATTACTTTCATAACCATTTTGTAACTTCTATTAACAGGCTCTAGAAGAGAAAATATTTCTAACCTTCAAGTATCATTGCAATGGAACGGGAGTATTAAAGAGAATTTTCTTGCTCTCTTTCTTCTTTCAAACAACAGAACAATTGTGTATGTAGAGTGACCTACTAAACAAACATGTAAATCACTAATAAAAACTTTTTAATAAACTAAAATCACATCGTCAACATGCTTTAACTATATAAAACTCTCCTGCCTCTGCTATAATGTTAGAACTCTCCATAAAAATTGATTTAAATAGAGAAATCAACATCTTAATCATGAAAAATTAATAGAATAAGAAAAGAGAGTTATCAAGTTTTTTTTTTTTTTTTTTTTTTTTGTCGTTTTTCAATGGAAGTTTAACTCCTTTGAGCTCTCTCGTCCACCTTTTTGCCTTAATCTATCTTTTCTTAATCTTCCTTCTCTTTCTGCTGTCATCCGCGGCTGAATTAGGGTTCTTCTACCTCCTTCTCTTTGGTTATCACAGCAGCATCCTCTGTTCTTGTCTTTCCATTTTTCCTCTTTGGTGGCTACCCTCTTTTAAGAAAATATTTACTGTTTTACAGCGTTTCTTTCTTCCCGTTTAGGGTTGAGAAGGGATAGTTCGTCCACCTAGGAAACATCAGTTGGCTTTTTGGCCCTTAATCTCAAATTAATTAATTTTAATTAATTAATTAATTGATGTTTTGATGATAACAAACCTACCTTCAATTATTAATCATTCTCAGTATTTTGTCCATAGTGTAAGGTTGGGAATAACGATTCAACGTCTTTTTTAGTTCCTCAAATTAGAGATAAAATGAAGAAGTTTCAGTCAAAACAAGATATCCGACGTGATGATGTGGCGGCAAAATTGACATCATGAACCAATCAAATTCAAAATGAGATACCTGACGTGATGATGTGGTAACAAAATTGACATCATGGACCAGCGGCAAAATTGACATCAGAAACCGACGAAGTATGACATTTATAAATTTGGTAGGGTAACAAATGGTGGAGTTTTTAATTACATTTATAAAAGATTTCCTTTACTTTTAAATTAAAAGAGGAGTATTTGAATTATAAAATCATTTCTATTACATTTATAAAAGTTTTTGGTTATTTTTAAATGAAAAGAAATTATAATGATTTCATTTACATTTATCAAAAACTAAAATCTTGGTGTTACTCTTAAATGAAAAATTATTAATTATAATTTTTTTATTTACATTTATGAAAACTAGTTGTTATTTCAAATGGAAAGAAATTATAATAAATGGAAAGAAATTATTGATTTAAATTAATGGAAAGAAATTATAATGATTTAAATAAATAGAAAGAAATTATAATGATTTCATTTATATGCAATGAAAACTAATTTTGAGAAAGAAATTGTTTGCAAAATTATATCAATTACATTTATAATGATTTTAATTATATTTATAAAACTTTTCAATTACTTTTAAAAGGTTACCTACGTCGTTTTCATTAACATTTTATTATTATTATTATTATTATTATATATATATATATATATATATATATATATATATATATATATATAAATGAAACATGTGGTCTATAATTTTTTACGATAAATTTAAAAATAAATAAATATTATTTTTCGTGGTCCACATTTCGGTTCACGTGTGGTCCGTATCAATCCCTATTTTTACAACTTATCGCTATTTAAACTCATCACCTTTTAGTATTTTTCACAACACAACACACAGAACATTTCTTTCCTCGATCTAATTTTGTTTAAAAAGCCTCCATTGTTGCTCTCTACAAAGCTTCCAATTCTATTTTTTTTTATCTTATTCTTGAGAGAGATGTCTATTATTTCAGAGTGTTGTGGTGTGTTTTTATAAGATTTCACACAATTGTACAGGTTTGATCTTGAGCCGTGGAAATGATTGAGTTTGCTCTTGAACTCGTAAAAAGAGTGGTGTACCGGTTTGATCTTGAGCCGTGGAAAGAATTGAGTTTGCTCTTGCACTCGTGAAAAGAGCGGTGTAGCGGTTGGGCTCTGATTCGAGGAGAGAGTCAGAAAGTTTTATTCAAATTCCCAAGAGGTGTTTGGGGAGTGGGGTAGGTCGAGTTTGACTGAACCACTAAAAAACTACGGTGTTATATTTTCTTAACCCTTTTCATATTTAAGTTCTAAATTATTGTTTAAGTTTTATTACATGTTATCAAGTTTGATTGTTATTAAAAAAAATTTAATAATTACATTGTTGAAACCCTATTCACCCCTCTCTAGGGTTGTCATATCGATCCAACAACATCTAATTGGTAGTCAATGACCCACGTGACTTTTTGATTTAGATTAAAAATTTTACGTCATCTCCGAAAAAATTGCTTTGGCATCTGGTCAACAATTTGTACAGACATGTCATCGCTAGAAAGGTTGTTTCCAAATATGCTACAATATCATGGTTCAATATAAATGTTCTGAAAGTTTACCAAATAACTCACTTAAATGTACCATTAGACTCTATTTATTTAAATTGATCCTCTTTTCATGTTGAAGGACAATCAACTAATTCATTCTTATTAATTAGAATAAATAGAACAATTAATGAGAAAATGGTGAGTATGAATGCAAAATTAAATATAAAAGAGATCATTATAACTCTACTCCTAGAGAGTTATCAGACACCAGACACATAGTGTCAAAGGATGGAGTTTTAGTAGGCTCCGCAAAGGTGGAAGCAGTCACTAAGTGGGTCGTTCAACTACGAATACTAATGTATGTAGTTTCTTGGGCTTGACAGGGTACTATAGGTATTTTGTATAAGATTTTGCCATTATAGTCTCACCGCTGATGTATTTGACTAGGAAGGGCGTTAAGTTTATGCGGATTGAGGCATGTGAAGCGAGTTTCCAAGATTTGAAACACAGGTTTGTGAGTAAGTGCTTAGTATGCCAACAGGTGAAGACACCAAGACAGAGATCGTCAGAATTTTTGCAACCTCTGAGCGTGCTAGAGTGGAAGTGAGAGAATATAGCTATAGACTTTATTATAAGTCTACCGAGAATGTTGAAAGGGTATACAATGATATGGGTGATTGTCGATAGATTGACCAAGTCGGCACACTTTCTACCAAGTAAGATCACCTATAAGGAGGATAATTGGGTATAGTTAGACATAGGGAAATCGTTAGATTGCATGGAGTTCGAGTGTCTATTGTATTGGACCGGGACCCATGTTTTGCGTTGGTATTTTGGCATAGCCTTCACGTGCAAAATTTAATTAAAAAAAATTGCCAAAAAGCCAGAAAAATCACAAAATAAATAAATAAATAAATAAATAAAAAAGAAAAAATCAAAAGGAATTTTCCCAAATCCAAGTTTGAAGCTTGGAAAGTGAAGTTAGAAACCGGAGCTTTAAAGGTAGCGCCTAGACAACAGGTTTGGAGCAAAACTTGTCATAGGCTTCGATGAAATCCAATAGCCTTCAGCCCATTTATTTTCGGTCCAACGCAATCACAGACACACCAAATCCAACCCAATAACCTTCAGTCTAGATCTGCCAGACTCCAAGCCCAACCCAACCAGACCCGGTGACTCGGCCTACGCGCATCTAAATCCCGTGACTTGTTCCCAAACCCGCACGCCCAACCAGACGTTGAGACCCATGCCTCTTCTCGATGACGACTTGGCTCGGCTTCTAGCAACTCTAACAACTTAGTCTAATCGATTAGCCATTTTTAACCCACTCCACTATTTTGGACCTCTTTCCTATCGTTTCTGACCCTATCAAAGTCGATTTTTGCATTTCAGAGGCATTTAAGATAAGTACGACCATTGTTTGGCCAATTTAAAATGTTCTAAGCTAAATTAGAGGTTTAATTATGAAGATTAGGTAAATTAAATCGCTCAAACATATTTTAACTTGATGTTGTAAACTCATATAAGTTGACTTGAATTTCAAGTGAAAGATCCGGACTAGCTCCACGGATAAATTACTGACTCTAAGTTAAGTTACTCAGGTAAGGGACCTTAATGTTGGTTTGGTTGGATGATTTGATTATTATATGAACGACACATGCACTGTGTCTCTACACGTATAATATTTTATCGTTGTATGATGTGTACTATCTTACATTTACGCTATATTATGCTAAGTTGTAGAGCTCCATTTTGTTAGGTTATGTCATGTTATACTGTGCCATGTTGTAATTTATGCTATAATATGTTCATGCCATAATATGGAGTTATATTATATTATCAATGACACATGATGCGCAACCCTCGAACTTATGTACACTAATTATGAAAGATGTGATAAGTATAATTATGTATAATCTATATTCACGTTATATCATGAATGAAAGGAGGTACAATTTGTATCTTAAACATATATCATGATTTTAAGATATGGAGATCTCATGCATTTATGTGTGTTATGTGCATCAAGATACTTCTCCGTTATGATTAGTAAGGACGTGTACCTTACGATATTTATGTTTGTCATGATATCATGTGGGTTCTTACCGTCGTTGGTGTCCATAGTGCTAGCGTGCGCTAGCTCAACGAACCAAGCTTGGGTTACATATACAGCTCATCTGGTGGGTCCATGGGCATGTGTGTGGCCCATGTGTGAGGAAGCACTGCACGTCCAACCCTACCTGAATTGGAAAGCGGAGCCCAAAGCCATGTCATGATATTATGATATTTTTAAAAGAATAAGTCCCACCATGATTGCTTGTGTAGGCATTTCTGACCTCAATAATAGGGTTACTTGCTAAGTTTCCTTAAAATACTCAAGCTACGTGTTATTCTTATTTTTAGGTAAAGGTAAAGTACCCTTGCATGGATGACGTCGACGTTGTGGAAGCCATGGAATCGAAGCTAGGGTAGATGCATTCATCTTGTTTTTATGGCCCTTTGGTTAGTTTAGGCACTTCAAGAGATGAGACAGTAGGTTGCTTTTTGGCACTCCAAGAAACGAGATTGTTACCAAGATAAATAGAATAGCTGGATGTAGAACGACGAGTGTCGGTTCAACCAGCCCATTCAGCATTTGAATAAGCCACTAGCACACTAGGAACAGTGGGTGGATGAAAGGTAAGACCAAAGTGGAGTGTTTCCTTGACATAGCGAATAATATGTTTGATAGCAGGAAAGTGATCTGCCGTAGGGGCATGCCAAAATTGATTGAAAAAATGGACAGCATGGGCTGTATCTGGACATGTAATGGTCAAGTACTATAGGGCGCCAACAAGAGATCGATAGAGAGTAGGATTAGAGAAAGAAGAACCATAAACAGTCAGGTGTTGAGAAACAACCATGAGGGTTGGACTGATTTGCTATTGAGCAACTAAGCACGAGTAAGAATTCTCGAGCTATTTTAATTGAATAATAAAGAGAACATTAGGAGTGGATAAAGCTTCAAGACCAAGAAATTAACTGAGAGAACTCAAATCCTTGGCAGGAAACTCAAAATGAACCTTGCGAGTAAAGCTGTCAATAAGAGATGAATTGTTGTCAGCAACAATAGTGTTGTCAACATAAAGAAGCAGATAGATAAGATTAGATTGCTGATGAAAGACAAAAAGGGACGTGTCTGTGCGATTGCAAGAAAAACCAAATGTTAGAAGAAGTGAGCTAAAACGTTGAAACTAGACGTGAGGAGCTTGCTTTAAGCCATATAAGACTTTCTTTAATAGACAGACATGAGTGGGAAATCGAGGATCAATATACCCAGGAGGTTGTTACATATGAACAAGTTCAATAAGAGTGTCATCGAGGAAAGCATTCTTGACATTAAGTTGCCAAAGAGGCCATTTATTTGCGACCGCAATAGAAAGCATAACACGGACGGTGGTAGCTTTGACAATCGGACTGAAAGTGTCAGTGTAGTCGAGACTAGGAACCTGAGTATAATCTTTGGCAACAAGACAAGCCTTGAAACGCTCTACGGATTCATCAAGTAAATATTTAATGCAAAACACCCATTTAGAGTCCACGATGTTGGTGTTGGCAGGGTGAGGAATCAAAGTCCAAGTGTCATTTTGTTGTAAAGCTCGAATTTCTTCATCCATGGCAGCGACCCAAGTAGGATTCTTAGCCGCAGATTCGAATCCTTTTGGCTTAGTGGATGCAAGAAGAGCAAAAAGAAGTCTAGATGAGCCCAAAATACCAAGATTTGTTGAATGATGAATCTTGAAGATACAAACTTTGGCTTGAGTGATCAAAGGATGAGAGCCCAAAGAAGAAGAGGAATCAGTAGTAGGTTCAATAGAGGCTGAATCAGAAGTTGAGGGTGGTAAAGAGATGTTGGGTTTTATGTCCTAAAACTCATAGTTTGTAAACAAAAACATATTCTATTTTTAATAAAGTTATTATTGATGTTTATTCAGTAAAAATCGTTATTGAATAAAGTGAATTTTACGATTATTAATCTAAATCCAATAAACTAAGAACACTCTGGCTATAGTATGATTACTTGAACTATATGTAGAGACATAAGAGTGGATCAAGTTCAAGTATATAGTTAAAATGATCTATAGTATACAGGGATAAGGCTGAGTACCTTATCCTAAGGACACTAAGGATGTGGCCAACTTTTGTATATGATATAAACAATGTGATCACTAAATTGTACATGCTGAGACATGTGAGTGGGGGCATCCTATGCAATGAGTATGGAATAAGATCGGACCATGAAGAAAATCACTCACTTTATAATGTCGTTTACTGTTGAGACTGATTTTTTTTTCATTCGATGATCTAGGTAACTCGATCTTAATCCTTAGCTAACCATGAACTCCTGTTTATTCAGAATTATCCTTAGAGTTGCATGGATGAGAGTGGCTCGAGTTCGCCGACTCAATAGGCCTCCCATTTCAGGGGTAAGACTGGGTGACTGGCTGGGGACGTGGGGTGCAAGATGGAATTCGCTCCTACCCTCTTTTAGGGATAGAAGAGTGGTAGTTCTCTTAAGTACTAACTTCAGGTCTTGAACACGGGGCCCCACCCTCTCATTGGCCTGGGAGCGATTCGGTTTATTGGTTGGACCACAAACCAATTGTTCATTAGAGGATTAGTGGGACATAAGGAACAAGAAGTAACTTCAAGGATAAAACGATAAATTGACCAAGCTCTAGTTTCGAACAACCTATGAAGGATCAAGTTACTAATTATGAACAGAAATATATCTATAGTGAGGGGAGTGCAACTACTAGGCTATAGTGGAGTGTCCTAGTAGTTAACGAATGTTGGTAAACAAGGTTAATGAGTTTAGCCGGTTAATCTAGGATCGTTGGAGCCCATGATCTATAGGTCCATTAGGACCCTTGCTAGCTCATATCGGACTAAACCATAGAACAGTGTGACGAGTGAGTTCGAAGTGTTCGAATTCAAATTAGGGAATATGCACAAAATATATACGATATATTTAACCGCATTTTTGTTTTATTTACGAATTAAACAAAAAGAGAGAATTGGAGATATTTAAATAAGATTTAAATATTTTAATGATGAATAAGGATTATATGTTCCAGAATTGATTGAGATTGACATTTGATTTAATTTTAAATATTAATTAAATTGTTTAATTAATCATTTAATATTATTTTGATTTGAAATTAATTATTTAAATTAATTGTTGAATTGAAATCGAGAAAGTCAAAATGTTGACTTCACTTAATGGAAAAATCCATGTGTTAAGTTAGTGGAATATTGAGTGTCAATATATGGTTTAACCAAACTTGTATGTTTGTCAAATAAACCCCCACAAATTTGAGTGCAATTTTTAGTGTCAAAATTTTCTTAACTCAAACTTGCATGCTTGCCACATAATCCCACAAATTTGAGTGGAATTTTGAGTGTCAAAATTTGGTAATCTCAAATTTACAACATGCAAATATGACTCAATAAATAAAATAGAGGGATCAAGGTACATGGAAATTCTTCTTGAAAAACTTTGAGAAAATCTCTCAAAACTCTCTCTTTACATATACTAAATTCCTATCAAATTTAGTCACTCACCGGATTCCACAATCTTGTTCTAAGGCCGGAGAATAGTAGGGAAGACACTAGTGGTGGTTCGAAACCGGTTCGTGAGGAAAAAGAAGTTTGAACTACAAAAAGTTAGTATTCAAACTCATTAAGTTTTAATATTTATGAACATGCTAGTTATTTACCATAATTGATGTTCTAAAAGTGCCTAAGATCAAAATTGCTTCCGCATGTGTTATATTAACAACATCAATTGGTATCAGAGCAAGTTATAGGCACTTTATTTACATTAATTTGATCATGGTGGGTACCATTTCATGAATGAAATTTTGTGGTTGCTAAAGTGGATGGTTTTGGTTTTGGCATTTTTTTTATGCTTTCATTTGATACAATTATTGTAATAAGCCTAATGTGTATGGGCTTTAATGAATGAAGAAAGGTCTGTAATTTTTATGGAGTTATTAGAGTCCATTTTAGGTTGTAAATGATCGAAAATGGAAGAGATACCAAGCTGAACCGAAGAAGAAGATGGAAGAGGTGGTTCGAGTGTTTTTTTTGCCTTTGGGGTCTGGTTCAACGTTTTTAAGGGTTGGTTTGCCCAGTTCGTGATCCACGGGAGTGGTTCAAGTTATTTTTAATTATTAATGTAATAATTTAGTTAATTGCTTGCTTTAAAATGCCAAAACCAACACACTCTAGTGTGTTTAATTAATTATGCGTTAGGAATGTATGTTTTAATTAAATAGAAAATGTATATGCATAAAGTATGTCATATAGATTTAAAATCCCACCATAGGCTAAGCATGTTTCATGCATTCCAAGTATGTTATAAGTGTTATAATGTATAGTATGCATGTTTAGGGTTCCATGAGTGATAGATATAAATTGTTATATTATTGCATGGAATGGATGATTATATAATTGTTATATAAAGCATGTTAGATGCATGTTATAGGTTATTTTCAACGTCATAAAACGAGATAGACGTTAAAATATATAACAAAGATAAATGCATGCTCACTTCTGGTTAACAATCAAGCGCGATCAATTTTAATAGGTAAAATAGGTCGATATCTTGTAAAACTGCGGTTACAAGAAAGCTCACCTGGCACGATCTTGTCTAAAGTTGGAGGTACTTAAGTTGACGGTTTACGGAACACCTGCTATCTAGAGATCGAGCTAGTACTTGAGCTTAGTTAGCCCAGTTTTATAAGCATGCGTGAGTGATGTAAGGAATTTTTTTTTAAAAAAATGAAAAATCACCTAGACATCGTAGGTAAAAATCCAGTATAAATGTTATACTTGGAAAAAACACCTAGACTTAGGTTATATTTAATTAGCCGAAATATACCTAAGTAATAAGTATATCCAATCGTTTTCTTTTACCGCTCTTTGGAAAATTCACACCGTGAGATTCATGCTCGGCCTCGTGTCGCCCTGGGAGCGGCCTCCATTCGGAAGGTATTTGCATGAGTCAATAACAAGGTGAATAGAGAAAGTATTTATAGTAAGTGGGAGAAGGAAGTATATCAACACATCCTATGGTCTCCACCACTAGGTTGCACTGTGAGATTCCCATGTTTTGCCTGCATATTGCCCTAGAGCAACTACCCATTCGGAGGGTCGTAACATGGGAGTCGAAACAACGCAAACTCCCGAAATGGATAGGATTTCTTAGGTCCATTCCCAACTTTGGTTTTTTCATTCGATAGCATTGTTGGGGCCGATCTCTGAGAGATGAAAATGGCGGGTCACACTTACGAAGAATTACTAAGAGTTAGTATATTGTTGACCAAAGTGACGATAACTAAAAGACTATAGGAATAAGAGTTATTCTGGGATTAGTGTTTATGTCAAGAATGTCTTGGTTTAGTGAATGAGTGATTGACTGCCCTTCGATAGTAGTTGCTCTAACTCACTAAAGTACCGTTGCAAATTAATAATTTTTGGGTACATTATTACATTTGCTAAATCTGATTGGATTAAAAAAAAAAGGATTAAGTCAATTCACTAATAGAATTTGTTTTAAATCTTAGCATGTCAAGCTCAATAGTACAATTACTCGCTTATGAGAAATTAAATGGCGACAATTATGCAACAAAGAAGTCAAACCTAAATACAATACTTGCAAATGATGATTTGAGGTTTGTTTTAATTGAGGAATGTCCCATAAGCTAGTGGTATACATGGTTCGGGTGGGGTTGGGTTGAAGGATTTTTTTGACTCAACCCAAAAGTTCGGGTTGGTTCGATTGGTGACCCAACCCAACCCTCTATTTTCGGGTCGGGTTCAGTTTGGTCCAAAAAAAAATTAAAACAATTTAATTTGTATGACCTAAAATGATAAAACAATTACTACCTATAAGTTGTTGATCAAAAGTATCAAACTCTCTATTGCATTCATATTATCACCTATAAATATATAAAGAATATGCAATGAATCAATTCCAAAGTTACCACATCTAATTAAATTATCTATATTCACAATATATAATCATTCAACAAAATGCCATAAAAATTCACCTATAAATAGAATATTCAATGAATTAATTCCAAAGTTACAACATTCAACAAAATGCCTTAAAAATTTAAATCTATTCAACCATTTATTGCATTCTTAATTTCGGCAAAAGAAAAATAACATCTTCAAAGTTAGTACCGTTTTAAGATTGGTTGGAT
The DNA here is from genome assembly GCF_057944985.1 of Cucurbita pepo subsp. pepo. Lineage (NCBI taxonomy): Eukaryota > Viridiplantae > Streptophyta > Magnoliopsida > Cucurbitales > Cucurbitaceae > Cucurbita > Cucurbita pepo. The sequence continues at coordinate 10,229,035 of NC_141800.1, read as the reverse complement.
AAAGCATAGTGTAACTTCATATATTTTACTTACCTTGAAAAATAATTATTCTTGCATGACATTGGTAGAGCTTGAATGTCTTAAATCATCTGAAAAATAAAATATAAATTGTGATATAACAAATAGAATACATCTTAACAAATAGACAATAAATAGATTTGGAGTTACCTATCTCAACCTTAGAACAAATCTCCAAATCTTCCTGTTGTTGAGGAATATCTAACAATACTGATTTTCTATCAATCCAATTTTGTGTACAGTTCAGAGCTTCCATCTTAGAACAAATCTCCAAATCTTCCTGTTGTTAAAGAACATTTTCTATCAATCCAATTTTGTGTACATATGAGAGCTTCCACTGTTTAGGTGTCAAAGAACTCCTAAAAAAATCAAGAATCCTCCCACTCGTGCTAAATGCTGATCTAGAAGATACCGTCGACACTGGAACGACCAAAACATCTTGGGCAATTTTCAATAAAACTCTATATTTAAACTCATTTGCTTTCCACCATCTCAAAACATCAAAACTATCAAGTTCTTCACCAGGGTTAGATAAATATCGATCCACATCATTCTTTAACTCGAGTGAATTTTGCTCTTCTCTTCTTCGTTTGTATCTTGATAATACTAATATTGAACCACTCAAATTCTCTTCATCAATTGTGTCCATCTCCATACTCATGGACTTAGAAGTGAGTCTTGATTCAGATTGATAATGATATTGAGAATTATCATAAAACTTCACAAACATGTTACTTAAAACGAAGTTCACATTTGTATTCCACTGAATTAAAAATTCTTGAATACCCCAAAGTTCATGAAAATAAGAATTAGAAGTCACATATAAAGAACCACTTATCTTCGTAGTGACATCATAGAAAACCTTCAAAAACTTTACAAACACCTGCAACGTTTTCCCAATCATCAGTGGTTGGTGGCCCTATTCTTTTGTTTCCATGATCCCCTCTTTGGAGCAATCAACATAATCTAATTCTTCTTCCTCTAATACTTTGAAAGCTTTCTCAAATTTCAAGGCTTGATCAAGCATCAAATAAGTGGAATTCTATTGAGTCGCCACATCCAAACAAACAAGTGCTTTACATTTAATTTTTCTTATTCAACACGATCTTTAAATTTTGTCAATCTCTTGGGGATGATCTAACATACATCACGACATTGCAAACACTAGAAATGGAGTCATGCATTTCTTTAAGCCCTTCATTCACAATCAAATTAATTAGGTGAGCACAACAGCTCATGTGTAATATTTCTCCATCTAAGACAAGTGAATTCAAACTTCTAAGCTTTTTCATAATATATGAAATAGTTATATCATTGGAACTTGCATTATCAATGTGATAGAGAAAACCTTATCGATTCTCCATTCCAATAAACAACTCTCAATAATCTGCCAATAGTCTCTCCCTTGTGGTTAGCAACTTGACAAAAGTTGAGAATTCTTTTATGCAAATTTCATCCTGAATCAATAAAATGTAGGGTGATTACCATGTAATTAATGTTTTGCAACGAAGTCCATCGGTCGATGGTAAGACAAACCCTCTTGGAATGAGTGACTAAAAAATCTTTCAACTTCTTTTTTTCTTCTAGACAGAACTGAAACATATCTCTAGCAATGGTTATGGAGGGTCAAACTTAGGACATGCAATACTACAAAACAATTTGAAACCCTCGTTCTCTACAAATTTAAATGACAATTCATCCATAATTATCATCTCCGCACATGCTGCTCTACATCTTGTTTGACTAAATAATGAAGTAACAATATTACTACCACCCTTTCCATCTATTGAACGTTGAAAACTTAGAGTGGTTTGTCATTTGTCCTCCACCTTATATGTGTACTTTCTACACTAATTTTTTAAGTGCATCCATAACATGCTAGTTCCACAAGAATTAGTATCACAAGCATACTCCTTAGAACAATAGTTGCACTTGCACCTCTTATTATTGTTCTCTAATCTTGTAAAGTGATCCCACACGGTTGATTACTAGGTTTCTTCTTCTTAAATTCAGATTGTGCAGCCAATAGTGGTTTCGATGCATTATAATTACTAGAGCTACTTGCACGTACAGTTGCACTATTGTTTTCCATCTATAGAAAGTAAAATAGAACTATTATGATTCAAACGTTTTTAACCCAATATGACCAATTACCATAGAATGCATCAAAGTTAAAACATACCATCAATCTTTCCAAGGGGATATATTAAAAAGAGAAAAAACTTACCCGTTATAGCGTTTCAGGAGACTAAAGAGAGAAAGACGGCGCGCGAGAAAGAAACAAGACAAAAAACGTAAGAGAATGCTATTGAGATCAAATTCCTTGTGAGAGACTAAGTGTCGAGACAGATTTGTATTTTGATTGAAGGTTTGTATTTTGGCATAACTGTGAAAGAGAGAGAGAGAAAAAGGTTGTAAAGTGAGGTTGTGAGAGAAGTGTTGGCTTTTTCACCCTTAGTCTCACTTTAATTAATTTCAATCAATTAATTGAGTGATGTTTTGATGATAACAAACCCACTTTTAATTATTAACTATTTTCAGTATTTTGAACTGTCCACAGTATAAGGTCGGGAATAATGATTACAACGACTTTTCAATTACTCAAATCATAGCCAAAACGAAGAAATTAGAGTCGAGACAGCATACCCGACGTGATGATGTGGCAGCAAAATCAAAATGATAGACAAATGAAAATATATCAAAGTATGACATTTATAATTTTCGAAGAGTAACAAATGGTTGAGTTTTTCTTATTATTATATTTCTAAATAAAATTATTTTTACAAAATATAAATTTGAATCTAACCGTTACTCACATCGATTTTTATTATTACTATATTATATTATTATATTATTATATTATTATATTATTATATTTTAAAATTTTGGTAGTTACCCATATAATTTTTATTATTATTATATTATTATATTTATAATAAATTTTCAATTTTCATTTGACCGTTACTCACATAACTTTTTATTATTATTATATTAAAAATTTTAAATAAATGAATTTGGAAAATTTTCTTATTTATTTACTTTTAATCTCACCTTCCATTATTCCTAACACAATGGTCAATATTAATTCCTACATTTTGCCACTTTTCTCCTCTATATAAACTCATCTTCCCCCACATTTTAAAATACACAACTTTCATAAATTCTCCAATCCTCATTTGTTCAAAGTCTCCATTGTTTTTGTTGCTCTCTCCAAGCTTACAAGTTTATTTCTCTTCATCTTATTCTTGAGAGGGATTATTATTGTATTGTGAGGAAATAGTTGTGAGTGTTCCAAATTGTAAATCTACTCTTTGAGAGAGTTGTGGTGTGTTACTATCAAATTCAAATACTTGTACCGGTTTGATCCTGCGCCGTGGAAAGATTGAATTTGCTCTTGAACTCGTAAAAAGAGCGGTGCAGCAGTTTGACTCTGATCCGTGGAAAGAGTCGAGAAAATTCTTTATTCAAATTCCCAAAAGACGCTTGGGGAGTAGAGTAGGTCGAGTTTGACCGAACCACTATAAAACTACGGTGTCATTTTCTCTAACTCTTTCCTATTTAATTTCAAAATTATTATTTTGAGTTATTGCATGCTCTACTTGATTATTGTTTTGACTTTAATTATTTTGTTCTAGTAATTATCATCTTCTACTTATTTGTAAAAAGTTTCTCATTAGAAAAATTAATCACGTTTAAACACTTTTATCGTTAAAACCCTATTCACCCCCCTCTAGGGTTGCCATACCGATCCAACAAGAAGAGGCTGAGAGAATTTTGTATGGTTGAGAGAGAAGGGAGAGAATCAGAAAAGAGAACAACGAGAGGTAGAAATGACTCAGAGAGGTTCAAATGGCTGAAAGAGGTAGTGGAGAGAGCATATGTATTTATGTAGAAATTTAAAATAACTTAGGTAAAATAACATGATTTTAAACAAACATTTCCCTTAATGAACGGAGAGAGCAAAAAGGGAGGCATTTCCCTCAAGCAGAGATCAAAGGAAGAGTGCCTACTGCCTAGTACGAAGAGTAGATAGCATGGAGGGAGAGAGAAAATTTCTTTCACTAATAAAGTAATTATTGGGTTTTTAAGTGTTAGGTAGATTGTAGATTAGACTTTGACCTTGGGCCTTTGGCCTTTAATTTTTTTTTTTTTAATATTTTCGGGTTGGGCCGGGTTGACCCAGTCATTTTCTTTTGGTACCCGAACCAAACCCAAATCAGATCGGGTTAAAAAAATGGAAACAACCCAAACCCGAAATCCAACAAACCCCAACCCAAATCAGATCGGGTTACTATTTCGGGATTGAGTAGGCATGATGATTTAGAATAGAATGTCAAAGAAACAGAGTGTATAAAATAGTAAAAATGTGCTTAAAATCGAAATACTAATTTGGAAACCCCGAATTCGAAACGTTTGAAACACGTGCTAAAAAAACCGAGTAACTGTCCATCTTTTCGAAACTTTTGTGGGGAATAATTAGGCATGATGATTAATAATACAATCTCCAAGAAACGGAGGGTATAAAACAGTAAAAAAGTGCTTAAAATCGAAACCCTAATTCGAAAACCCCGAATTCGGGAGGTTTGAAGCACGTGCTAAAAAACACCGAGTAACTGTCCATCTTTTTCGAAACTTTTGTGGGGAATGATTAGGCAAGATGATTTAGAATAGACTATTGAAGAAACGGAGTGTACAAAACAGTAGAAAAGTGCTTAAAATCGAACACTAATTCGAAAATCCCAAAACCAAGACGTTTGAAGCAAGTGCTAAAAAAATCGAGTAACTGAACATCTTTTTCGAAACTTTTGAGGGAAATGATTAGGAATAATGATTTAGAATAGAATGTTGAAGAAACGGAGTGTATTAAACAGTAAAAAAATGCTTAAAATTGAACCCTAATTCCCAAACCAAAAAACCGGGACGTTTGAAGCATGTGCTAAAAAAATCGAGTAACTATCCATCTTTTTTCGAAGCAGTTGTGAGGAATGATTAGGCAAGTTGATTTAGAATAGAATGTTGAAGAAATAGATCGAATAAAATAGTAAAAAAATGCTTAAAATCGAAACCATAATTCAGAAACCCCGAATTCGGGACGTTTGAACCACGTGCGAAAAAAACCGACTAACTGTCCATCTTTTTCGAAAATTTTGTGGGGAATGATTAGTCATTATGATTTAGAATAGAATGTCGAAGAAACAGAGTGTATAAAAAAAGTAAAAAAGTGCTTAAAATTATAACCCTAATTTGGAAACCCCGAATTCAGAACGTTTGAAGCACGTGCTAAAAAAACCGACCAATTGTCCATCTTTTTCGAAACTTTTGTGGGGAATGATTAGACATTATGATTTAGAATAGAATGTTGAACAAACGGAGTGTATAAAATAGTAAAAAAGTGCTTAAAATCGAAACACTAATTTGGAAACCTAGAATTCGGGACGTTTGAAACACGTGATAAAAAAACCAAGTAACTGTCCATCTTTTTCGAAACTTTTGTGGGGAATGATTATGCATGATGATTTAGAATAGAATCTCGAAGAAACGGAGAGTATAAAACAGTAAAAAAGTGCTTAAAATCGAAACTCTAATTCAGAAACCCCAAATTCGGAACGTTTGAAGCAGAGCCTAAAAAAACCGAGTAACTGTCCATCTTTTTCGAAACGTTTGTAGGAAATGATTAGCAATGATGATTTTGAATAGAATGTCGAAGAAACGGAGTGTATAAAACAGAAAAAAAGTGCTTAAAATTGAAACCCTAATTCGGAAACCTTGAATTCGGGACGTTTGAAGCACGTGCTAAAAAACCGAGTAACTGTCTATCTTTTTTGAAACTTTTGTGGGGAATGATTATGAATGATGATTTAGAATAGATTATCGAAGAAACGGAGTGTATAAAACAGTAAAAAAGTGCTTAAAATCGAAACCCTAATTCATAAACCCCACATTCGGGACGTTTGAAGCACATGCTAAAAAAATCGAGTAACTGTCCATCTTTTTCAAAACTTTTGTAGGGAATGATTAGCAATGATGATTTAGAATAGAATGTCGAAGAAACGGAGTGTATAAAACAAGTGCTTAAAATCAAAACCCTAATTCGTAAACCTTGAATTTGGGACGTTTGAAGCACGTGCTAAAAAAATCGAGTAACTGTCCATCTTTTTCGAAACTTTTGTGGGGGAATGATTAGGAATGATGATTTAGAGCAGAATGTCGAAGGAATAGGGTTTATAAAACAGTAAAGAAGTGCTTAAAATCAAAACCCTAATTCATATACCCTGAATTCGGGACGTTTGAATCACGTGCTAAAAAAACCGAGTAACTGAACATCTTTTTCGGAACGTTTTTGGGGAATGATTAGGTATGATGATTTAGAATAGAATGTCGAAGAAACGGAGTGTATAAAATAGGAAAAAAGTGCTTAAAATTGAACCCTAATTCGTAAAACCCCAAATTCGGGACGTTTGAAGCCCGTGCTAAAAAAATCGAGTAACTGTCCATCTGTTTCGAAACTTATGTGGGGAATGATTAGGCATTATGATTTAGAATAGAATCATGAAGAAACAAAGTGTATAAAACAGTAAAAAAGTGCTTAAAATCGAAACTCTAATTCGGAATGTTTGTTGAAGCACATGCTAAAAAACCAGAGTAACTGTCCATCTTTTTCGAAACTTTTGTGGGTAATAATTAGGAATTATGATTTAGAATAGAATATTGAAAAAACGGAGTGTATAAAATTGTAAAAAAGTGCTTAAAATCGAACAATAATTCAGAAACCCCGAATTCGGGACGATTGAAGCACGTGCTAAAAAAATCGAGTAACTGTCCATCTTTTTCGAAACTTTTGTAGGGAATAATTAGGCATGACGATTTAGAATAGAATGTCAAAGAAACGGAGTGTATAAAACAGTAAAAACGTGCTTAAGATTGAAACCCTAATTCGTAAAACCCCAAATTCGGGACGTTGAAGCACGTGTTAAAAAAACCGAGTAACTGTCCATCTTTTTCGAAACTTATGTGGGGAATGATTAGGCATTATGATTTAGAATAGAATCTGATAAGATAAGGAATCAACTACAAGGGGAATAAGATTCGGATTACCTTGTTGATCGAATATCTCAAGGCAAGAACACTTGATTGAGATTCGAATCACTCCACAAGCAAGATCGATCATGTCTAGCTTGAATGACTCTTGTTGATCAAATATCTCAAACACTTGTTTGAGATTCGAATCACTCCACAAGCAAGATTGATCATGTCGAGCTTGAATGATTCTACATGCAATCTAAACTACATAGAATTGCAAAGAAACTTAGCCATTGGCTAAAGAAAGCACAAATGCTTCTTTTAATATATTTTCCAAGTCTTCTTACAAATACAACATACATGGCTTTATATAGCCTCAAAAATGAAACTACTAAAGGTATTCCAAGAGTTGTAATATAGCCTCAAAAATGAAACTACTAAAGATATTCCAAAAGTTGTAACATTCACACTTTATGGCCATAATTAGCCATTATGTAAATGTAACCGAAATGAAATAAAAAGTCTTAAAATACAATAACTCTAAATTACTCTAAATTGTAACCCACCCAAAATTTACAACAATCAAACTTCATTCTTCTTCAATGTAGCATGAATTGAAACATCTTTTTGATAATTTTGACAACCTTTTCTTCACATCTTCATTGAAGTATATTGTATGATTGATGTCTTTTGGTTCATATCAGAATCTCGAAGAAACGGAGTGCATAAAACAGTAAAAAAGTGCTTAAAATCGAAACCCTAATTCGGAAACCCCACATTCGGGACGTTTGAAGCACATGCTAAAAAAATCGAGTAACTGTCCATCTTTTTCGAAACTTTTGTAGGGAATGATTAGCAATGATGATTTAGAATAGAATGTCGAAGAAACGGAGTGTATAAAACAGTAAAAAAAAGTGCTTAAAATCAAAACCCTAATTCGTAAACCTTTAATTTGGGACGTTTGAAGCACGTGCTAAAAAAAACCGAGTAACTGAACATCTTTTTCGAAACTTGTGTAGGGAATAAAAAGGTGCTTAAAATTGAACCATAATTCAAAAACCCCGAATTCGGGACGATTGAAACACGTGCTAAAAATTTCCAATAATTGTCCATCTTTTTCAAAAAATTTGTGGGGAATGATTAGGCATGATGATTTAGAATAGAATGTCGAAGAAACGGAGTGTATAAAACAGTAAAAAAGTTTTTAAAATCGAACCCTAGTTCAGAAACCCTAAATTCGGTTCGTTTGAATCACGTGCTAAAAAAAATCGAGTAACTGTCCATCTTTTTCGAAACTTTTATGGGGAAGGATTAGGCATGATGATTTAGAATAGAATGTCGAAGAAACAGAGTGTATAAAACAGTAAAAAAGTGCTTACAACCGAAACACTAATTCGTAAACCCCGATTTCGGGACGATTAAAGCACGTGCTGAAAGAAACGAGTAATTGTCCTTCTTTTTCGAACCTTTTGTGGGGAATGATTAGGCATTACGATTTAGAATAGAATGTTGAAGAAACGAAGTGTATAAAACTATAAAAAAGTGCTTAAAATCGAAACCATAATTCGTAAAACCTCAAATTCGAAACGTTTGAAGCACGTGTAAAAAAAACCGAGTAACTGCACATATTTTTCGAAACTTTTTTGGGCAATGATTAGGCATGATTATTTAGAATAGAATGTCAAAGAAACAGAGGGTATAAAACAGTAAAAAAGTGCTGAAAATCAAACCCTAATTCGGAAACCCTGAATTCGGGACGTTTCAAGCACGTGCTAAAAAAACCGAGTAACTGTTCATCTTTTTCGAAACTTTTGTGGGGAATGATTAGGCATGATGATTTAGAATAAAATGTCGACAAAACGGAGCGTATAAAACAATAAAAAAGTACTTAAAATCGAAACCTTATTTTGGGAACCCTAATTTGGGATGTTTTAAGCTCGTTTTAAAAAAACCGAGTAACGTTCGATGTTTTTCAAAATTTTTGTGAGGAATGATTATGCTTGATAATTTAGAGTATATTGTCAAAGAAATGGAGTGTATAAAACAGTAAAAAAGATCTTCAAATCGAAACCCTAATTCGGAGACCTCAATCTGAGACGTCTGAAGCACGTTGTAAAAAGACCGACTAAATGTCCATGTTTTTCAAATTTTTTTGGAGAATGATCAAGCTTGATGATTAGGAATAGAAATTCGAAGAAATGGAGTGTATAAAACAGTAAAAAAGTGCTTAAAATCGAAACCCTATTTTGGAAACCCGAAATCGGGACGTTCGAAGCACGTTCTAAAAAAATAGAGTAACTGTCTATATTTTTTGAAATTTTTGTTGGGAATGATTAGGCATGATGATTTATTATAGAATGTTGAAGAAACGAAGTGTATAAAATAGTGAAAAAGTGCTTAAAATCGAAACCCTAATTTGGAAACACCAATTCGGGACGTTTGATGCACGCTCTAAAAAGACTGAGTAACAGTCCATGTTTTTCAAAATTTTAGTGGTGAATGATCAAGCTTGATGATTTAGAATAGAATGTCGAAGAAATGGAGTGTATAAAATAGTAAAAAAGTACTTATAATCGATACCCTATTTTGAGAACCCTAATCCGGGACATTTGAAGCACGTTCTAAAAAAACCAAGTAACGTTCGATTTTTTCGAAATTTTTGTGGAGGAGCTAGTTTCCTGGTAAAAAGAACAAATATGATTAGTCGCCCCTGAATCTAGTATCCAAGTTGAGTTGTCATACTCTACTAAACATATTTCTACAACGAGTAAATCATATTTACCTTGTTGTGTCTTTTCGACTTTCTTCTCTACAAGGTATTTTGGGCAGTTTCTCTTCCTGTGCCCGTTTTCGTTGCAATGGAAATGTAACGACCCGAAAAAAATAATAAAAAATAATAATAATAATAATAGTAAGTAAATAATAATTAAAAAAAAAAAAAGTAAATTATCTCCCCAACACCTCCAACTGCAACATGATCGGCAAAGAAACAGAACACAAACAAACAAAAAAATGACAGATTTTGGGAAGGGAAAAAAATCGGAGAAAGAAACAAAAGAATGATAGCAGATTTTGGGAGAGAAAAATTGGAAATGGCTTCACTCCAAGCAGATTTGATAGGATGGGAAAGAGATAGAAAATTTATGGGTAAGTTAGATCTCCTCTCCTTCTATCTTCTCCAGGAGATAGAAAAGTTATCTTAGATCTGTTTTTCAATTATTTAGATTTTTGGATATCTTATCGAAAATCAAAATGGATTGAAAAATGGCTTTGTCAATTGCATTTAAATTGGATCATCATTTTTAGAAAAAAGAAGAAAATCATAATTGATTGATGCATAATCAGTTTTATGAAGGAAAATTAGAATGGATTGAAAATGACTTCTTTGATTGGATAGTCATCTGGGGAAGAGAAGAAAACACAATAGATTGAAAATGGCTTCGGTTAATGATAGTAGTTTTTAGGAAAGAGATTGAAAATGACTTCTGTTAATGATAGTAGTTTTTAGGAAAGAGATTGAAAATGGCTTTGGTTAATGATAGTAGTTTTTAGGAAAGAGATTGAAAATGGCTTCAGGTCAATGATAGTAGTTGTTAGGAAAGAGAAGAAAATAGAATAGATTGAAAATGGTTTTCTCTTCATTGAATAGTCATATTAGGAAAGAGAGGAGAACAGACTTGATTGAAATTTGTTTTATAATTGCATAATCATTGGTAGGAAGAAAAAAAAATACAGAGAAGAGAGAAACAAAATGGTACAAGAGAAGAGAAAGGAAAATGGAAGATGTGAAAAATTATTATTATTTGTATCCAGAGAATATAATATTGACATATTTTCAATTTGAGTTTTAGAAAATTTAGAAACAATGAAAAATTGGAATTCGATTTTTACTGAGACCGTTTTATTGCCGTATTTTACATTGTTAGTTGGATTATTAATTAAAATGTGAAATACTAACAAAAGGTGACGAACGGTGGGATATGAAGTGAACTCCAGCAACCTTTGGAGCAGCTCTCGAGGAACGAGAGCTTACGTTAATTAAATTAGGGAATACTTCGGCTAAGGCCAACCAGGTAAGTGGCCTTACTATAGGATAGGCTAAAAATTGTATGAGTTACGATGATGTATGAACTATGTCATATGATGCAGTATATGAGTTATGATGATGTATGACTTATGATGATGTGTGGGTTACGATACTTGATGATGTGCTCAATATATATATATTTTTTATGAATATCGTACTTGATATGTTTGATGCACTTTGTGGCAATATGATGAGTATGATGATTGCGTGACGTTTACCTTAATATGATGATATTTTCCATATTGAGCATGCTATATGATGATGAGTGCCATATTGCATCATGTCGTTAGATCGACATACGACACAACCCTAAGCGCGTGAAAATGATATTAATATAAATATCCACGAGTATGTGTTACCTAGAGTAACAAAGAGATGAGACTAGAGGGTTGTGTCAGAAGAGACATTATGATGGATTTAGAGGGACCTCATGCATATTGTATGTTCATAAGCATAGGGCTGCTTCCCCTAGAGATGATGAGTGCGGACGCGCACCGTATGATGAGCGTGTATGCGCATAGGTGCGAAAGCACACAGATGAGGGTGTTCATGAGGTGCATGACACTATAGAGTTCCGCTGACCTCCGGACGTCGCTACATATTAGCTTGACCAGAGGGTCCAGGGGGTGTGCGAGCACCCTGGGGATTCACACTCGCACGTGTGAGTCGTGTGTCCAGTACTACACATCCAATTTGTCCGAGACTGGAGGCCACCCCTAAGATGATTAGAGATAGGTCCCTAAATCATGATTGCATGTGTTTGCATTTGCATGGCCCCTATAGTGGGGCCACTTACTGTGAATACTCAGACCGTGTGCCACATCTTTTTTTTTCAGGTAAAGGCAAGTCGCACTTGTACGGAGGACGGCGGCATCGCGAGCAGAGACTGTGGCACGTGCATAAGGTAGACTCATATTTAAATTCTTAGTTTAAGTTAGAATAGGTTGTTTTGCATTCCATTGTTTTAAATTATTTTGTATTTGTTTTTATTTTCTTTAAATTTTAGTATTTTGTATTTAAACACGTAAGACCATGGCTGTGTTTTCCAGAGAAAAGTTGTTTTAAACGTTTTTCGAAGTTTACGTTATAAATGATGTTCATGTAAGAGTTATATTTCCGCTTTATAGATAGCATGAGACGTTAGTGGCGACTCTAGATATGTGAAAATTTAGGGTCGTTACAGGAAACATTTTTCTTTATCTGCTTTTTGAACCTTGTGTTTGCGGTTAGGAGGAATCTTATTTTTCCCTTTACCCTTCTTCTTCATCAAAACACTTTTAGAAGTTGAAGGTCCTTTATTTTTGGAGGACGATCCTCGTAGTAATTTCTTGGAGATAGCAACATTTGCTTCTCTTGTTTGTCCCTTGTTCGTTAAGAGGGACTGATAAGTCTGTAGCTCATTGAGAGAGCAGTCAAGTTATATTCTATTTTGTTCATTAGCACATTGGTGCGGAACTGGAAGAAGCTCTTCGGAAGAGACATCATGATAAAACTGACTTGACTCTTCTCATCAATGACAGCTTCATTTTCTTCTGCCACATTGAAATGGACCATCATGTCCAGGACATGTTCTCTAACTGAGGTCCCTTCTTTCATACGGCAGTTGTAAATGTATTTTATGGCTTCATGTCTAAGGGAGAAGGACGATTGTCCAAACATCCCTTTTAAAGATTCCATAATCTCTTTAGCAGTACCCATAACATCGTGTTTCTTAGCCAAAACATCAGATATGCTGGCTAGAATGTACACTCGGGCTTTGTCATTTGCCTTTATCCATCTGTCATACGCATCCCAAACTGTTCAATTTGCATTTGAGCTGGGGTTTGGAGGACACTCCACAGTTAAAACAAACCTTAAATCATCAATGACCAGTATTGTGTTTAGGTTTGATTTTCAAGTTGCGTAATTGTCGCCGTTTAATTTCTCAGAAGCGAGTAATTGTACTATTGAGTTTGTCATTCTGTGATATAAAGAAAATTCTATTAGTGATTTGACTTAATCCTGTTTAATCCAATCAGTTTTAGCAAATGTAATAATGTACCCAAATCATTATTAATTTGCAACGATACTTTAGTGAGTTAGAGCAACTGCTACCGAGGGGCAGTCAATCACTCATTCACTAAACCAAGACATTCTTGACTTAAACACTAATCCCAGAATAACTCTTATTCCTATAGTGTTCTTAGATATCGCTGTTTTGGTCAAGAATATACCAACTCTTAGTATTTCTTCGTAAGTGTGACCCGCCATTTTCAGACCTCATAGATCGGTCCCAATAATGCTATCGAATGAAAAAAGCCAAAGTTGGGAACAGACCTAAGAAACCCTATCCATTCTGGAGTTTGCGTTGTTTCGACTCCCATGTTACGACCCTCCGAATGGGTAGTTGCTCTAGGGCAACATGCAGGTGGAACATGGGAATCTCACGGTGCAACCTAGTGGTGGAGACCATAGGACGTATTTATATACTTCCTTCTCCCACTTACTATAAATACTTTCTCTATTCACCTTGTTATTGACTCATGCAAATACCTTCCGAATGGAGGACGCTCCCAGGGCGACACGAGGCCAAGCATGAATCTCACTGTGTGAATTTTACAGAGAGCGTGAAAAGAAAACGATGTATCTTATACACCTTTTCCCTCCCACTAAGTATTTTAGATGGTTGGGTATACTCATTACTTAAGTATATTCCAGCTAATTAAATATAATTAAGTCTAGGTGATTTTTCTAAATCTTACATCACTTAAGCATGCTCATAAAACTGGGCTAACTAAGAGCAAGTACTGGTCCGATCTCTAGGTAGTAGGTGTTCCGTAAACCATCAACTTAAGTACCTCCAGCCTTAAACAAGATCGTGCCAGGTGAGCTTTCTTGTAACCGCAGTTTTACAAGATATCGACCTATTTTACCTATTAAAATTGATCGCGCTTGATTGTTAACCAGAAGTGAGCATGCATTTATCTTTGTTATATATTTTAACGTCTATCTCGTTTTATGACGTTGAAAATAACCTATAACATGCATCTAACATGCTTTATATAACAATTATATAATCATCCATTCCATGCAATAATATAACAATTTATATCTATCACTCATGGAACCCTAAACATGCATACTATACATTATAACACTTATAACATACTTGGAATGCATGAAACATGCTTAGCCTATGGTGGGATTTTAAATCTATATGACATACTTTATGCATATACATTTTCTATTTAATTAAAACATACATTCCTAACGCATAATTAATTAAACACACTAGAGTGGGTTGGTTTTGGCATTTTAAAGCAAGCAATTAACTAAATTATTACATTAATAATTAAAAATAACTTGAACCACTCCCGTGGATCACGAACTGGGCAAACCAACCCTTAAAAACGTTGAACCAGACCCCAAAGGCAAAAAAAACACCTGAACCGCCTCTTCCATCTTCTTCTTCGGTTCAGCTTGGTATCTCTTCCATTTTCGATCATTTACAACCTAAAATGGACTCTAATAACTCCATAAAAATTACAGACCTTTCTTCATTCATTAAAGCCCATACACATTAGGCTTATTACAATAATTGTATCAAATGGAAGCATAAAAAAAATGCCAAACCCAAAACCATCCACTTTAGCAACCACAAAATTTCATTCATGAAATGGTACCCACCATGATCAAATTAATGTAAATAAAGTGCCTATAACTTGCTCTGATACCAATTGATGGTGTTAATATAACACATGCGGAAGCAATTTGGATCTTAGGCACTTTTAGAACATCAATTATAGTAAATAACTAGCATGTTCATAAATATTAAAACTTAATGAGTTTGAATACTAACTTTTTGTAGTTCAAATTCCTTTTTCCTCACGAACCGGTTTCGAACCACCACTAGTGTCTTCTCCACTATCCTCCGGCCTTCGAACGGGATTGTGGAATCCGGTGAGTGACTAAACTTGGGAGGGATTTTGTATATATGAAGAGAGTGTTTGTGAGAGGTTTTTTTCAAGGTTTTTCACCAAGAAGAAGCCCTTCCATGTACCATGATCACTCTATTTAAAGAGTCATGTTTGCATGTTTATGCAAATTTGAGATCACCAAATTTTGACACTCAAAATTCCTCTCAAACTTGTGGGGTTTATTTGGCAAGCATGCAAGTTTAGTTAAACCAAATTTTGACACCTCAAAATTCCACTAACATGGATTTTTCTATTAGATGAAGTCGACTTTCTTCATTTTAATTCAACAATTAATTTGAATAATTAATTTCAAATTAAAGTAACATTAAATGATTAATTAAACTATTTAATTAATATTTAATATTAATTCAAATGTAAATCCCAATCAATTCCGCCACATAATTGATTAAGATATTTAAATCTTATTTAAATATCTCAGATTCTCTCTTTTTGTTTAATTCGTAAATAAAACAAAAATGCGGTTAAATATATCCTATATATGTAGCGTATATTCCTTAATTGGAATTCGAACACTTCGAACTCACTCGTCACACTGTTCTATGGTTTAGTCTGATATGAGCTAGCAGAGGGACCTCAAGACCTATAGATCATGGGTTCCAACGATCCAAGATTAACCGGTTAAACTCATTAACCTTGTAAATCAACATTCGTTAACTACTAGGACACTCCACTATAGCCTAGTAGTTGCACTCCCCTCACTATAGATATATTTTTGTCCATTTGATATAACCATGATTAGTAAGTCGATCCTTCACAGGTTTTTCGTAACTAGAGTTGGGTCAATTTACCATTTTACCGCTGAAGTTACTTCTTGTTCCTTATGTCTCACTGATCCTCTAATGAACAATTGGTTTGGGGTCCAACCAGTAAACCGAATCCCTCTCCGGCCAATGAGAGGGTGGGGCCCCTTGTTCAAGACCTGGAGTCAATGCTTAAGGAAACTACCTCTCTTCTATCCCTAAAAGTTGGTAGGAGCGAATTCCTTCTTGCACCACACGTCCCCAGCCATTCACCCAGTCTTACCTCTGAAATGGGAGGCCTATTGAGTTGGCGAACTAGAGCCACTCTCACCCATGCAAATCTAAGGATAATTCCGAATAAACAGGAGTTCATGGTTAGCTCAAGATTAAAACCGAGTTACCTAGGTTATCGAATGAAAAAAAATCAGTCTCAACTGTAAACGACATTATAAAGTGAGAGTGGTTTTCTTCATGGTCCGATCTTATGCAATACTCATTACATAGGATGCCCCCACTCACATGTCTCCACATGTACAATTTAGTGATCACATTGTTTATATCATATACAAAAGTGGGCCACATCCATAGTGTCCCCAGAATAAGGTACTCAGCCTTCTCCTTATACTATAGATCATTTTGACTATATACTTGAACTTGATCCACTCTTATGTCTCTACATATAGTTCAAGTAATCATACTATAGCCAGAGTGTTCTTAGTTTATTAGATTTAGATTAATGATCGTAAAGTTCACTTTATTCAATAACAATATTTACTGAATAAACAACAATAATAACTTTATTGAAAATAGAATATGTTTTTTGTTTACAAACTATGAGTTTTAGGACATAAAACCCAACAGGATTTAGAGGGACCTCATGCATATTGTATGTTCATAAGCATAGGGCTACTTCCCCTAGAGATGATGAGTGCGGACGCGCACAGGTGCGACCACACACAAATGAGGGTGTTCATGAGGCGCATGACACTATGGGGTTCCGCTGACCTCCGGACGTCGCTACAGATTAGCTTGACCAGAGGATCCAGGGGGTGTGCGAGTGCCCTGGGGATTCACACTCGCACGTGTGAGTCGTGTGTAGGGAAGTACTACACATCCAATTTGTCCGAGACTGGAGGACCCATAAGATGATTAGAGATAGATCCCTAAATCATGATTGCATGTGTTTGCATTTGCATGGCCCCTATAGTGGGGCCACTTACTCAGTATTCTTTGAAATACTCAGGCCGTGTGCTACATCATTTTTCAGGTAAAGGCAAGGCGCACTTGCACGGAGGATGGCGACATCGCGAGCAGAGACTGTGGCACGTGCATAGGGTAGACTCATATTTAAATTCTTAGTATTAAGTTAGAATAGTTGTTTTGCATTCTATTGTTTTAAATTATTTTGTATTTGTTTTTATTTTCTCTAAATTTTAGTATGTTGTATTTAAACACGTAAGACCATGGCTGTGTTTTCCAGAGAAGAAGTTGTTTTAAACATTTTTCGAAGTTTACGTTATAAATGATGTTCATGTAAGAGTTATATTTCCGCATTATAGATGAGCATGAGATGTTAGTAGCGACTCTAGATATGTGGAAATTTAGGGTCGTTACACATAGGATAGTAGTATTTATTTTCTTAGACTTAGGCTAGAATAAGATGTTTTTAACTTAAACACTTATTTATTTTATTTCGGGTCTTTTGTTGTGTCATTTTAAAGATGTTTTCAAAACACGTAAGTTCATGGCTGTGTTTTAAGATAAATGATATGTTTTATGGAATTTAGATGAAGTCTTCCGCATCCAATGTTTAGGTGTATACAGTAGCGACCTTAAATCAAGTAGAAAATTTCGGGTAGTTACACTTGTTTTATGAGATCTTCCTAATTCATTAAATTTTCAAATTGTTTTTAATATTAAAGAACTCAAAAAAATAAGAATAAGAATGGGATGCCATATACGACACTTTTCGCATACATTTTCTACGATCACTAAAATTATACATTTTCAGCATACATGCTCATTGTTAATGTTTTTTACGCTCATGGTTAGTTCTCTAATTATTGAAAACCCGTAACCATAATCATTGTAGTGAAACATCCCTATCAAATATTTCACAAAGGAATAGAGGTCTTTATCTTACCTTTTATGTTTCATGACATCTCCAAATTGTTTGTAGATACTAAAAAACGAGAAAAATAAAATAAAAATGAAAATGTCGTAGACGATACGGTTAACTAAAATTATACACTTTCCTAATACATTTTACGTGCTCATTGTTCATAGTTTTGATGCTCATTATTCTTTTTTATTATTATTATTATTACATCGATAATTGAATTGAAACAATTATAACAAATAATATTTTAAAATAAATAGAGGTCAACAGTAAAACCTTAATCATCAAGCTCCAGAACAGTTTCGACCCAACCCAAACACACAAATCTTCATTGCCTTTCCATTTTTCTTCCGGATTAAATAGCAGCCTTTCAACAACTTTTGTTTTGTTCAACCATGACCACCCAATGTTTACCTTTCAACTACTTTTGTTTTGTTCAACCATGACCACCCAATGTCTACCTGGACAATGTGGCATAAATAAATAAATAAAATGTAGTATATCTTCAATTTTATTTATTGTCATTTTATTTCCAGGCCTTGCTTGACTCATCTCAAAAGTTTTATTTTCAATATTTAACCTAGCCTGGCCACTACCTATTGGACTCTACATACAAATGCTCTATTTTATTTTATTTTTTTAATAAAATTGTTAAATCAAATTCCTAGTTCATTATGTTTCGATGTCAGATTTCACATTAAAAATGATCTCAACTTAGTTTGGCCAAATCTGATCACTGTAAACCACAAATGGTTTTGGGGTCATGAGTGGAACAAACATGGGATTTGATCAGAAAACAGGTTTAACGAGGAAGCCTACTTTCGAACATACATAAATTTGAGGTACAATATAACCTTCTTAACGCCCTAAGAGTTCAAAAAGAAGTTCCAAACCGGACCTCCAAATCAGAATAAAGAGTGAGAGAGTCATCATAAAGCATTCATGAAGAATCATGTTCTTGGTTGTAAAACATCAAGTCCTAATAACTGAGATTATTATGTGCATTGACCATGTATCACCTTATCAACTCCAATCTTGCAAAATCCAATTGGGTTAATATCTTTATTTTCTAAGCTCTTCAATTCTCATGTAATGAAATAGTGTTATAGTTAGATACAAAGAACATAAAAAAGATCTCTTCTGGTTTGAAAAACCTCTTGTGACTATTCTTTTCGACTATAAACGATGGAATGTTTGCTATCTATCTCTAATTATCTCTAATTGAAATAAGTTGTTGCTATGTTCATTTCTTATTTGTATAAACTTTTAAAGCTTTGAGAGTACCTAAATTCAACAACATAGTACAATAATGATTATGAGGCTACTCGTCTTTCAATCCGTCAAATAAGAAAGAAAAGATGGGTGTAACCCGATATTGCTTATTTAAAAACCGAAAAATTATTATTTCTTATTCCATTAGATTATCAAATTATTTTTAGATACCAAAGAACTCAAAAAATAAGAATAACAATAGGATGCCTTAGACAGCAATTTCAGTATACATTTTTTATGGTCGACTAAAATTATACACTTCGAGCATATATTTTCGATGCTCATTATCCATGTTTTTTATGATCGTTATTTGATTATTAGAAACCCATAATCACATTAATTGGAGTGAAACAAACCAATCAAGTATTTCATAATAAATAGAGATCTTTGTATTATGTGATTTTTCTTTTAGATACTACAAAACATAAAAGATAAAAATAGCATTGTGGAGCCTTAATGGCTCTTTCAGCATATTTTTTTTTACATGAGATCGTTATTTTATGCTCATTATTCATTCTTGATTATTGAAAGCCCATAATCACAATAATGCTAGTAAAACAAACCCATCAAATAATATTTGTGAATAAATAGAGTTACAAAGTAAAACCATAATCACCAAGCTACAGAACCGTTTCCATAATAGCAACCCCAAACATACAAATCTTTTTCGGGTTTGCCCTTTTCATCTTGCTTCTATGGTTAAATCATAGCTTTGGAACCGTGGCCACTCAATGTTTGTCCTTTACCATCAGGACAATGTTTCATAAATAAATAAAAATATAGTACCTCTTCAATTTTATTTCATCCTAAAGTATTGACATTTTATTTACATGACCTAGTCTAGTTTTGTACCAATGGAACTTTTTTAAATAAAATTGTAAATCAATTGTTAGTTGATTAGGCTTAGATTTCACAGAGGATTTAACTTAGTTGGGCCAAATCTGCTCAGCAAATAGTTGAATAAACCTGTGATTTGATTCGAGAGCAAATTCGACAAAGAAGCCTACTTTCGAAAATCTATAAATTTGAGGTACAATATCAACCTTCTTAACGCCTGAAAGAGTAGTTCCAAACGGGACCTTTAAGTCAAAGTAAAGAGTGGAAATAGTCATCATAAAGATTTAACGCTTGAAAAAGTAGTTCCAAACAGGGAGTACAAGTCGAAGTAAAGAGTGGAAATAGTCCATATAAATATTTCAGTAAGAATGATTGTTCTTCGTTGTAAAACAACATCAAATGGCCAAGTCCTATTAACAGAAATTATTATGTGCATGGACAAGGATGGTGTTGATAATCTTGTAAAATACAATTGTGTTAACAACTTTATTTTATAAGCTATTCAATTAATGTAATGAAATAGTTAGTTCGATACAAACAACATGATGTTTGTTATCTATCTATAATTCAAATAAGTTGTAGCTATTGTTCACTCTTTCTAATTTGTAAAGCTTTGATAGTACCTGGAATTCAACAACATAGTACAATAATGATTATAGACTACTCGTCTTTCCAATTAGTGAATGAGAAAGAAAAAAATGTGTAACCCGATATTACTTGTTTATAAACTAAGGTAAGTCTAACTTGTTTTATGAGATCTTGTTTCATTGGATTTTCAAATTGTTTTTAGATACTAAAAAACTCAACAAAAAAAAGAATAAGAATAACAATGGGGATGCGGTAGACGGCAGTGTTATCATACATACACTTTCAGTATACATTTTCGATGCTCATGGTTTATTTTTTTATTATTGAAAACCCATAACTGGCAGTGAGACATACCTATCAAATATTTCATAATAAAGTTTTTTTCCTATGACATTTTCTATTTAATGGGATCTTCAAATTATTTTTAGATACTACAAAACTGAAAAAATAAGAATAGAAATGGGGATGACGTAGTAGGGACTCAGCATACAAATGTATGCTTGGCTAGAATTATACACTTTCTTAATACATTTAAGATGCTCATCGTTCAATGGTTTTGATGGTCGTTTGGTTTTTTATTATTGAAAAGCACATAACCACAATAGTTGTAGTGAAACAAACAAACAGATCAAATATTAATAATATTGTAAAATAAACAGGGTCCATAATAAAACCATAATCACCAATTACACATAGAAATCATTTTTTGCCTTTTCCATTTTGGTTAAATCACACCTTTTGACCATTTTGGTTTGTTAAACGGTGGCCACCCAATATTTGCCCTTTACCATCAGCCCAAGGGCGTCGAGTTCTTGTCATTTTATTTACCTGACCTGGCCTGGCTTTGCTGGCGTGAGATCACTATCGAGCTTTTAGACGTTCATTATGTATGGGCTTTAGATATAAATGCTCTATATTTATAAAAAAAATTGTCAAATTCCTAGTTTTGGATTTCTAATTTTATTGTTTGGCCCAATCTGATCACTTGAAACCACACGTTTTGGATTATGAGTGGAACAAACATGGGATTTGGTCGAAAGCAGGTTCGACGAGGCTGCCTAGAACATACATAAATTTGAGGCACAATATCAACCTTCCTAGAGCCCGAAGAGTTCAAGGGTAGTTCCAAACTCGGCCTCCAAATCAAAAGGAAAGAGTGGAAAGAGTCATCACAAATCATTTCGAGAAGAATCTTGTTCTTCAATGTAAAACAACCAAGTCCTATTAACTAAGATTATTATGTGCATCGACAAAGATGGTGTCACCCTTATCAACTCCAATCATGCAAAATCTAATTGGGTTATCAGCTTTATTTTATAAGCTCTTCAATTTTCATGCAATACAATAGTGTTAGTTCGATACGAAGAACATGATATGTTTGCAATCTATCTATAATTGAAATAAGTTGGTGCTAGGTTCACCATTTCTAATTTGTATAACCTATTAAAACTTTGAGAGTACGTGAAATTCAACAAGTACAATAATGCTTAAGACTACCAATCTTTCTCATTAGTCAATAATAAAGAAAGGATGGGTTACAATAATGATTATGAAATCTTCAAATTGTTTTTAGATACTAAAAAGCCTACAAGATAAGATAAGAATAGCAATTGAGATGCATTGATGTTAATTTCAACGTACATTTGTTAGGTTGGCTAAAATTCTACCCTTTTTTAATATATTTTGGATTCTCATTATTGCTTATTATTCATTCTTTAATTATTGAACGCCCATAACCCCATTGAAATAAAAGATCAAACTAAAACCATAGTCACAAGGTCGAGTAAAGTTTCGAGGCAACCCAAACACACAAATCTTCCTCCTTTTTATCTTTCCATTTTGCTTCCTATGCTTAAATCACATCCTTTCCACCACCATTCCTTTGTTAAAGGTGGCCCTTTACAATCAGACATGTGTCATAAATAAATAAAATATAATAACTCTTCAATTTTATTTCCTTCTAAAATTATTTTCATTTTATTTAGTCGAATACTCTAATTTTTATTTTTTAATAAAATTGTTAATAAATCTATAACCAGATCTTCTATTTCATAGAGATTTTTAAAAATCGAAAAGAAAATAATAATAATAATAATAAATAAATAAATAAATAAGAATTGCAATTGCCCTAGCCGTCTCCGTCCCGGCTAAAATCATACAATTTCATAATATATTTTAGATGCTTATTGTTCATACTATTGATGTTCATTGTTCACTTATCTCATATGCATGTCGTTGAATTTCAAGTAGTCTCTATGTTATACAAATTAGAAATGGTGAACAATAGCACCAACTTATTTCAATTATAAATAGATAGCAACATATCATGTTGTTTGTATCGACCTAACACTATTGCATTGCATGAGAATTGAAGAGCTTAGAAAATAAAGTTGTTAACGTAATTGGATTTTGAAACATTGCAGTTGACAAGAGTGACACCAATCTTTGTTGATGCACATAACCATCTCGGTCATATCAAATAATATTTCAGAATAAATAGTGTCACCGAGCTCCCGAACACTTTCCTAAACCTAAACACACCAATCTTCACTGTTTGCCTTTCCCATTTTACTTCCTATGTTAAATAACAGTCTTTTCACCCTCCACCCAATTTTTGGGCTTTAAGGGAGGATGATGTGTCCTAAATAAAAAAAAATATATTACCCCTTTTATTTTATTTCATCCCATAATTCTTGTCATTTTATTTAAACAGCTGGCAGTGGCCTGGCCTGGTCAGACCTAGTCAATATCTAGCATTTAATATAAATTCTCTATTTTCTTTAATAAAATTGTTAAATCAAATTCCTCTATTTTAAAATTTTTAAATTAACAAGATGATGTGATTTTAATCCTATGATAATTAGTTTAGGATTTTTTTTTTGTTATGTTTTTTAATAAAATTATTAAAAAATTACAACGTCGGAATTCTTGAATTCGCAGTCTCGGACTTCGGTTAGGTTGAGAAATGGTTGAAGTGAGCCCCTTTCTTCGTTTCATTGTGTGGTTGAGAAATGGTGTGAATAGGTCTCTATCACACATACAATCATAATCAATTCGATGGAATTGTTTGATCTTAAAGGAGATCTTCTATAATTTCGCACGTGAGGGTTATTTCTTGGTTTCGTCCCGTCATTAATAACTTGATTATTTTGAGATAATAGTAGATAGAAACAACGCTCGTAAGGAGTTCTATTGAAACCAAGAAATATAGGCCTGTCTGCCTGCTGTCCACACCAGAATAAATGAAGTTTTCCGAAAAAAAACCTGCGAGTGGAGGAAGACCTCCTAAGGATAGGGACATAGGGCTAAAGAGAGAGCCAAAAGAGGATCTTTTGTGTATAATCCTGCATAATCTCAAATGTTATCAGTTTAGGTACGTAGACCAAGGGCAGACTTAATTTTAACAGCGGGTACAGTAACAACGAAAATGGCTCCTTCTTTAGTAAGATTATATGAGAAAGTGCCTGAACCAAAATATGTTATTGCTATGGGAGCATGTACCATTACAAGAGGGATGTTCAGTACCGATTCTTATAGTACTGTTCGGGGAGTCGATAAGTTAATTCCTGTCGATGTGTATTTGCCGGGTTGTCCACCTAAACCCGAGGTTGTGGTTTTAGTGGACAAAATGGCTGCGGAACCGGAAATGGTGTATAGGTATTAGTGAAATGCCTACTTTTCAGTTTTTTAGCTAGTCTTTTTTTTTTTTATTTCTTAAAAACAAAATATCCAAAAATAATCTTATTATAAAAACTTGTAATTGTTTCTATATAAGGAATTACTTTCATTATTTAGGTTCGTGTGACTGTTGGTCCCCATTTTTATTTCATTTCTTCTTTGTAGGTTATAGTACTTCCATATGCAAATCGTGTGACTGTTGGTCCCCATTTTTATTTCATTTCTTCTTTGTAGGTTATAGTACTTTCATATGCAAATCATGTTGGCCTACAAGATACATGTTGGTTATAGTACTTTCATATGCAAATCATACAGGCGTTAGGAAAAGACATAAAGTGGATGGACAGGTGCAACAACTTTTACTTTGAGCTATTACGTTATGTTATCACCAATATGTGAATTTTGTAACTTCGAGTACCTTGAAGGAAGTTGCATAATTCCAGACATATGTAGACGAAGTTGACTTTGTGTTCATTCGTAAGAACACGTTTCACCACAGGTAGTAAAATATAGATGGGGAGACCATCAGGTGACATTTGCTATTTTACATGCTAATGCAGGAACTTAGTTGATATAAACCAAGAGACATCAATCATACAATATGCTTCAATGAAGATGTGAAGAAAATATTGTTGAAATCATCAAAAGATATTTCAATTCATGCCACATTGAAAAAGAATGAAGTTTGATTGTTACAAATTTTAGGTGGGTTACGGTTTAGAGTAATTTAGAGTTATTATATTTTAAGACATTTTATTTACTTTAGGTTACCATTACATAATGGCTAATTATGACCATTAAGTATGAATGTAACAACTCTTGGAATGCCTTTAATAGTTTCACTTTGAGGCTATATAAAGGCATGTATGTTGTATTTGTAAGGTAGACTTGGAAAATATAGTAAAAGAAGCATTTGTGCTCTTTTTTAGCCAATGGCTAAGTTTCTTTGCAATTCTATGTAGTTTAGGTTGCATGTAGAATCATTCAAGCTCGACATGATCAATCTTGCTTGTGGAGTGATTCGAATCTCAAACAATGTTCTTGTCTTGAGATATTCGATCAACAAGGTAATCTGAATCTTATTCCCCTTGTAGTTGATTCCTTGTCTTATCATTAGTTTATTAAATAGTGAGAATAAAACCAAGATTATTATTATAATCAATATAGCAATAATATTAATTTCTCTACTATCCTTTACAATAATCGTATAGCCCACAGTTATTTATCCAAGCAATTAATTCACTATCATTTTCAAGTGCTCACGTCTTACATTTACTTCCATTTATTGGTTCATGATATATTAAAGCGTATACACTCTTTTGCAAGGCAGCTATTGATTGGAAGGGAAACAAATTTTGTTGATAAGGAAGGGATATAGATTCGAAAATAATATAAAATGATGTCTCTTACCTTAAAGGGATTGCCATACAAAATGAGATCTTAAGTAGAACGTCTAATGAGGTTCTGCCACAAAACTCATCATCTTTTTGGAAGGGTGGTTAAGCAGCAGGCAATGGAGGTTGGTTGAGATATTTGAATGAAAGTCCACTTTTATGAATGCTTTTTCAATGGCTAAACTCCATTATTGTTGTTATTATATTTTTAGTAAGTTAGAAAACTTGATTGGAAGGGAATACAAAAATAGCTGGTAGAGGGCACCAGTACACAGGAGGCTGAAATTATACACTTTCATAGTACATTCTTTATGCCAATGGTTCATTCTTTTATGTTCATTGTTCATTCTTAAATTATTAAAAGCCCATACCCACCATCATTGTAGTTGAACAAATAGATAAAATATCAAAGATTAAATATAGGTTTTGTTTTTAGAAATCTTGTTGTTTCATGAGATCTTAAAATTGTTTTTAGAGAGTAATAAACTAAAACAAGTGAGAATAACAATGAGATGCAGTGGAGACACTTTCACCTAACAATTTCAACCCTAAAATTATACATTTTTAGCCTACATTTTCGATGCACATTGTTCATGCTTTTAATGTTCATTGTTTTGATCCCTATGGATCATTCTTTGATTATTGAAAGCCCATAACCATAACAATAGTAATGAACTGAACATAACAGTGAATCAAATATTTCATAACGAATAGAGGTCTTGTTTTATAAGATCTTCTCCCGATCTTGTTGTTTCATGAGATCTTAAAATTGTTTTTAGATAGTAATAAACTAAAACAAGTGAGAATAACAATGAGATGTAGTAAAGACACTTTCACCGTACAATTTCAACAATGGGCTAAAATTATACACTTTTAGCCTATATTTTCGATGCACATTGCTCATGCTTTTAATGTTAATTGTTTTGATCTCTATTGATCATCCTTTGATTATTGAAAGCCCATAATCATAATAATGGTAATGAACACCGTGAATCAAATATTTCATAATGAATAGAGGTTGTTTTATGAGATCTTCTTTAGTTAAATTGATAAGCGCCTACAATGCTGGAATTTGCAAAGCTAGAGGTCCTTCTAGAATCCTTGCAAAACGTTCACAAAGAAAGTTAACTTAACAGATTGATTCCAACCAAGAGCTGGTTAGAAGATGAATGACTCTTAGATCGAACTTGGAATCTATGATGGTCACTCTTAGATACCAAGACAATTCACTCCAGAATTAACTTGATCAAAACTAATTCAATGAATCGGTTTAAACATCAAACCTAAAGCAAGATTTGAAAAATAATAACACAAAGGTTTTTTCTGTATTTAACAAAATCCCCCAAACATAGTATTACATGCCTTTAAAGGGGTCTAAAGATAACCCTAACATAATAAAGTTCAGCCACCAACCACAAATCACTAATAAATGATATTAAATACAAATGAAATAAAATAAGACATTCATACAAACTAGTAATAAATGCTATTAAATACAAATTAAATAAAATAAGGCATTCATAAATTGTCTTCATTGGTAATTCAACTACCAATAGCAAGTCTTCTAATCACTTTCCAATGTCAGCCACTCCATTATTTTTTTTGATTTGATACTTGAATCTTCTTTGTATTGCTTCTTGTAATTGCTCGTTCGGGTACATGAAGGTGATCAGTTATTGGATTCACATCACAAATCTTCACATCGTTTTTAGATACTAAAAAACTAAAAAAAAAAAAAAATAAAAAAAAATAAGAATAGCATGGGAATGCGGTAGATAACAGTTTTAGCATACATTTTTGACATTGGGTTAAAATTATATAGTTTTAGCATACATTTTCGATACTCATTGTTTATGCTTTTGATTCACATTGTTCAGTCTTTTGATTGTTCACTATTTGATTATTGAAAGCTTATCACCAAAATAATGCTAGGAAAACAGACGGATGAAATATTTCAGAATAAATAGAGGTTTTGTTTCATGAGATCTTGGAATTTTTTTTACATACTAACAAACGGAAAAAATAAGAATACCAATGTGGATGTCGTACACGGTATTTCAGCATACATTTTCGACGGTTGGCTAAAATTATACAGTTTCACATACATTTTCGATGTTCATTGTTCAATTATTTGATTATTGAAAGGTGATAGTTGTGATACAGATAGAATAAATATGATTTTCTTATATAATGAGATCTCTCTTAAAAAACGGAAAAAAAAATAAGAATAACAATGTGATGGTGCATTTTCAACCTACACGTTCTAGCTAAAATTAGACTCTTTCAACATACATTTTCGTACCTAAAGTTTTGAAGGGGATATCGACTTTTTCCTGTAGGTATTTAATATCACTTCTCAGATAAATAATGTTAATTAGCTAAAATTGTAACTAAAATGATATGGGTTGGCCCTAATTAGGGTAAAAATGGTTCAGACGGGCAAAAGATGGAGAAAAGTAGCCTACCAGCCGTCTTTAACTGAGTCGAGCTGGAGAAATCGATTGGGACATGACTAAACTGATGAAGCCACATGGCCCATGCACGTGTGGCCCTAGTGGAAGTTGGACACATGTCGGCTGCCCTACACTCCGACTGGGCTTGGACTGCTATGGACATACACGGGTTGTCCATACCTGGGCCTTGTTTGCGTGGGCTTATGAGCCTTGGTGGGTTGTTGGGCTTCATGCGTGAGCTTGAGACTTCATTGGGTTGGGTCGCTCTCATACACATGGACTAGCTTGTGGAAGTTGGGCACTAGTGGGCTAACTTCGTGGCTGGGTTGGGTTGTCGATTCAAATCCCACCAGACCCAATCCTATTACCTTGTCTTCTGCCCATAACTACTGCATGGTCCAGGTTGAGGGATTTTTTTTTACCCAACCTGATTCTTTAGGTTGGTTGGATTGGTAACTCAACCCTCTATTTTCGAGTTGGGTTCGGCTTGTTTAAAAAAAAAAATTCAAAACGTAAACGTAGACGAGCTTTTTCTTTATCCCTTCTTTCTGAAGTTCAGAAGCATACAGACGGAGACCGACGATGAGCACACTGAGACCGACGACATGAGACTCGAAGACGAGCAGTTGGAGACCAACAATGAGATGGAGACTAGCAGTCAGAGACGAGCAGACGAAGATCGACGATGAGACAGAGACGAGCACACTAAGACTGACGATGTGAGACAGAGAGAGAGACGGAGACCGACGACGACCGAGAAAGGAAGATCGAAAAAGACAAAATAGCACAGAGTCTTTGGTACAGCTGTCAATGTCAATAAAGATGGTAGTTGTAGGAAGGAGAGAGAGAGTAAGTTCTGCATCAATAGCCAATTTCTTTTGGAACCCGAACCCAACCCGAACCCAACCAGAACCTGATCAAATTAAAAAAAATGAACCCAACCCAAACCCGAGAACCAATCTAACCCAACTCAACCCTTATAATTCGGGTTGAGTGTACACACCTAGCTGCTTCTACCTTCCTTGTTTGGTGAGCATGATGGCGACATTTCTCTCATTACCCTTTCTTTTTTGTGTTTTGAATTATAGATTACAATCTGATTAACGTAGAGCATGCAAAAAACACCATAATTTTTTTCATTTTTAAAACAAGGAGATACTATAAATTTTAAACATCAATTATATATATATATGCAGCATTCCGATTCAACCTAATTTTTTTTTATAGATTCTTGTAAACTCAATTCAACTTAGTTCATTCATCAAAATGGTAGAATTTCATTATTGATTAAATATCTCAAGGAAAGAACACTGGTTTGAGATTCGAATCACTCCACAAACAAGATTGATCCTGTCGAGTTTGAATGATTTTACATGCAACTTAAACTATATAGAATTGCAAACAAACTTAGCCATTAGCTAAAGGAAAGCACAAATGCTCATTTTACTGCATTTTCCAAGTCTACTTACAAATACAACATACATGACTTTATATAGTCTCAAAATGAAACTCTTAACCATACCTGAGACATTTAAGAGTTTGTAACATTCCTGCTTTATAACCCTAACTAGGTACTATATATATTTTATGACTATAAATAGCCACTCTGGGAATGTAAGTTTAAAGTAAATAAAAAGTTTTAAAATATATTAATGAAATATAATGACTCTAAATTAGTCTAAATTGTAGTTCACCCAAAATTTATAACTAAGTTTCATTCTTCCTCAATAAGGCATGAATTGAAATATTTTTGAATAATTTCAACAACATTTTCTTCCCATTTTCATTGAATTATATTATATGATTGATGCCTAGATTAGTGTTGTGTTTATAGCCAAAGTCGCTCCTCTATCCTAACTTGTGCTTTATAGGAACTATTAGAGGTAGCTAGCTAATATTAGTAGTGAATTTATCTCTATTGAGGTCAGAAAGAACTGGATAAGACTAGAAACTAGCTTCGTGTGTATCAATATCACCTATAGAAATAAACCAACAGCTCTCAAAGGGTAAGGTTCGGCTACTAACCTTTGGTAGATGAAAGTTTGGTAAGGATTGACTTTAGAACTGTAACGTCCCATACACACCATTAGTGTTGGAATTAGGATGAATCCACGACTCACAAACTTAGATTGGTGGCCCTGGTTGATCGAACCATGAGACATAAAATGTCATGGTTTTTAGCTCAAAGTTCGATGAGAGGCTTGACGAGCCTCTAGAGGAAGACCTACACAAACAAATCTAAACCCATTAGAAGCTTGACGAGCCTCTAGACTTAGGGGTAGACCCTGATAGCTTAGAGCATTGAGTCATGGTATTTAGCTCAAAGTTCAATTTGATTACTCATTCTTGCTACTCATTCTTGTTACTTCATAATTTTTTAGATCGTAACTAAGAAGCTAGTCGAGGCAGAGCATTTCTGGAGTTGTCGATTATAAAGGACGGTTTATATGGGAGTCTTCTTTTTGTCTTATTGTATTTTGTCTATATTTTGTCTAGCTAGTCAAACTCTTATATTTGTGTATGTTGTGACCCTGCACATTGTTTTGTTTACTCTAATTATTTTGAGTAAATTATATGTGTGTTGCCTTCATTGTTTCCATTAATTAGCGTTTTCTCATGTTTTTAAAAGCATATCGTATTTTTCATAAGTCTCATTTCAATATGTGACGATGGTTTATAATACAAGTCCCTCAAAAAGTGAGTTTCTGTAGTATTAAAATTTGAAATGACTTAAGCCATTGAAAAATTCTATTTTTAATAAGTTTAACTTTAGAGTTCCTATTATTAAGCCATTGAAAAAGAATCGTGCATATTGTTGGTATAGATATTAATTTTTATTTCTTTTTAAGCTTTTTTTTTTTTTTTTTTTTTTTTTTTTTTTTTTTTTCTTAGGATCATTCTTGTTCAAATGTAGTCTCGGTTCATTTATATAACCCTCGGAGATGTCACATAAAACCAAATCCAAAATCTCGAAGAAATTGTGAAGATAATCAGAAAACAAAAAATGTTTTATTTATGATTTCTCATACCAATGACCATGAATCAACCTCGTGGCTTATTGACCATAGATGTACTACCCACGTGGCTAAAGATATAAATCTTTTTAGTTAAATTAACAAATATATACATTCTATGGTCGTTCTTGAACATGGTGAGACAATGTTAACTGAAGGTATTGTTTGATAAAATATCATTACTAGATGAATAAGCTCAAACCTAATAATTATATGAGGTTATTGTATATATATTTTAGGAATGTGATGTAGGTATTTTAAAATAAAGATACTTACCTATTTTATAGAAATGATTAGGTAATTTAAGAATAAAGATACCTAACTATTTTAGTAAAAGATTTAAATATTTTAGGAATAAATGGTTAGATATTTAGTAATAAATTGCATACTATAAATACCTCCACTCTACCTACGTTCTTTTATTGCCAGCAGTCTCAAGTAGCAAAGTGTAGTAGTATTCTATGTCTTGTAATATCTTCTCCATTGGTCTAATAAAAAGTGAGTCTTTCCCACGAAGAGTTTTGTGCAACAATATGGTATCAGAGTGAGGTTGATATAGGTTATTTAATCTCTTCAAATTCTTATTATGCTCTATGGTTGCTGCTCTGTCTGATTTCCACGTCAGAAACGATTTCATGAGATTATTATTGAGTGAGTTTCTTTGTGTCTTGAATAGTTCGTGACTCTGCGAGTTTTGTGTCAAAAAGGCTTGTTTGGTATTATTGAGGTATTGGAAACACGAGGAGTGATTTCTAAATTTTTGGAGTAATTAAGAAACTCAACAATAACAAGAACACAAGGGCAACATGCACGATGTTCTATTTACAAAGAAAGAACCTTTGGGAGGTCATTAGCGGGAGTGAAACTATGCTGTTAGAGAAGAATTCTAACGGTGCCTTGCGCAAATGAAGAATCAAAGCAGGTAAAACGATGTTTGCCTTGAAGATCACAATCGGAGAAGAGATTTTAAAGCATATTTGGGATGACAAGACACCGAAAGAAGCATGAGACAAATTCATGATGATGTTCTCAAAGAGGAACGATATAAGGCTACAACTTCTGGAGAACTAGTTGTTATCAATCTCACAACGTGACATGACGATTGCTCAAGTCGATCTGTCAAGAGATTACTGAACTAGATCCAAAGTCTATCATTGGAGAAGCTCGAATGAAAATGATCATTGTCCACAGATGCGACCAGAATCTAGAAGCTTCGTTATTATTGTACAAAGATGGCATGCTCAACCATTAACGGTATAGTTTGAAAATTTGTTAGCCAGCCAAGAAGTCATGATTAAATAAATGAGAGACATCACATTAAAGGGTGAAGAAGAATCACGCTGTACGAGTGAAAGACAAAGCAATAATAATTCTTCTACCAAACGTGGATACAAAAATTGTGACAAAAAAATAAATCACCAAGGATCTACACAACCTTAGAGAGCTCACAAGAACGACATCAAGAGTATTCAAGGGAAGAGATTTGAAGGTATTTGCTACAATTGCGGGAAGAAGGGCCACATGTGGAGGATGAGTGAGATGCAGAGTTACTATGTGCCATAAAAAAAGACGAGCTAGCACTCATGGCGATGACGAGAGCGCATATCAATTACGAGAATGACTAGATCATTGATTCAGGATGCTCAAACCACATGACTGACGATCAGAGTCGCACAATGGAAGTAGGGTGACCCTCGGAGAAGAAAGTATTACTATACTTAGACAACATTTAAGAAATTCTACCACAAAAGACGAATGAGCAAACTGTACACATTTGTTTAAGTGTTGATGTGCATGAAGATCCACGTGACACTGATGTTGGTGAGCAAAAAGTGACTCAACAAAGCGAACCTAGTGAAAAACAAATGGCACTTCAACAACTTAGATGGTCAGAAAAAATCCAAAAGTCAAACCAACTATTATACAAGACGAAGTTAAAGAATGAGAGACGTATGAAGAAGCATCAGAAAATACAGCTTAGGCATTGGAGGAAGAAATATAGCCTTGAGCATAATCAAACTTGGGAACTAGTGCCAAGACCAAGAGATATCAAATTCATCTCTTGCAAGTGGGTTTACAAAATAATGTGTCTCTTGGATAGATCAATAGAGAGATACAAGGCTTGGATTGTAGCTCGAAGGTTCTCTCAACAATGTGGACTATATTATGATGAAATGTTGGTCCAATGGCGAAGATCACTATCGTACCAGTTGCTCCAACACTTGCAATAAATTGTGGCAGATGAATATGAAGAATGTTTTCTTGCATTGAGAGTTGGACCGGGAGATCTACATGAACCAACCAAATGAAGTTGGAGTCATCAGTCTGTATATGCAAAGTCTGAAAAAGCCTCATTTAGATACAGCTCAACAGATCTTGCGATATGTCTAAAGTACAATCGATTATGGTCTTTTGTACAAAAGAAGTGACGAATGCAAGCTAGCTGGATACTATGATGCTAACTATGAAAAAGATCACGATACTCGAAGATCAATCACTAGGTATGTGTTCAAGCTCAATTCAAGAACAATTTCTTGGTGCAGCAAAAGACAAACAAAAATATCATTGTCAACTACAAAAGCAGAGTATAGAGCAGTGGCTAGAGCAACTCAAGAAAGTACATGACTGAAACTCTTAACGGAGGATTTGCACCAGAAAACTGACTATCCAATACTACTTCATTGACATTGAGATTTTGTGTTAGAACAAAGAATGTATAGGCGAACATAAAATATCCAATGTTTTACATGTTCTAAGATTATCTCAATTGTGGCATAACAAATTATGCGATTATGTTTACAGGTGCTTGAAAGTTACAATAGCAAATGGGTTCTTGCCCCACTATGTTAATAGCCGTCACAATTTGTCCAAAGTACAGTGCAACATTCTTGGCTTATATGTGAGGCAACCTAAGAGGGTTCAAGACAAAATTCATCAACTTTTCACAAAAGGTTCTTAAGGGAGGGCTCTCTCGTCAATAAAACAATGACTAAAAGTAGCTCATTTGTGGGTTTGCCGAAGAAGTTCTGTACTTTAATATCAACTTTCATGAAGCCATTAAGATCAAACATCTTGCAATATATATCTATATGAAGAAGGTTAATAATAATCAGCTAAAACCATTAAGATCAAACATCTTGCAAGTATTAGACGCAGCATGATCATTATCACTAAGCTGATCCTCTCCAGCATTCAAGTCCATTCTATATCTAAACGCCCCCTCCACCACTTTCTCCCTTTCCACTCCCTCCTTTCTTGTACTCCCAAATCTTTGTCCCTCATTATACCCTTCCCCCTTCTCCCCTTGCACCAACCCCATGCCCATGGACAGCCCATGAAGCTGGTCGGCAGCGGAGGAGCCTCTGTCGGTGGCGATGGCATAGGGTTGGAGGGCCAAGTGGCCGTTTTGCTGATCCTTGGAGGCCTCGCAGGAAGTCAAGCAACTGTCCATGGAGCAGTCAGGGGGCTGGGTTTGTTGAGGACATAGCCTTTGGGGTTGGTTTTGTTGTTGTTGTTGGTGGTGGTGGAGGTCTGGAAAGGCTGCAGTTAGGCATTGAGTGGACACTTTGGAGACCAATTCTGAGAGCTGCACTTTGGCAGCTTCAAGTCCCACTGTCCCTAAATTCTGTCTTCCTAATGTTTCTTGTGCTTTCTCCAACACTGTTTGGAGATACTTCCCTTGTGCTTCTATTCGTAGCTGCAAATGCCTTTGTACCTCGAGTTGTTCGTGTAGCCTTTTCTGCACTTCAATTTGCATTTGTATTGTTTCACTGATTTGAAGACTTCTGGAGAAGAAGGGAGTATTGTTATAAATCATGTTTTATGCACTAAATTTGCTCTATTTTTGTCTTAAGGTGGCCTACTTGTTTGGCTGGGAGGAGGCCTGTGGGGCGACGGCTATGGTGTTGTTAGTGCGACCTGCTCCATTTGCCTCACCCAATCTCTGGTCTACAGAAACAGCCACCGTTCCTACACGCCAACCCATACCTATTTTACCATAACCATCAGGTCCAAACAAATGACAAACAACTTACTATGCTTTTCAATTCTCTTTCTTTGTTACACAACATCTCATTTATTTATCTAAAGATAAAAGTACAACCGTTTTGTTAAAATTCCTCCCAACTGGTCACAAATCTTTTTAATTAAAGATAACAATTTCTCCTAGAAAAAGACGAGGATTCAAACAAAATCAAGAGATAATTATGCTAAAATTGCTCTAAATTATTAACTTCTTTTGCTTTAATTAATTACCAGTTTTATTATTGGTTCCACTTCCACCATTTGCTTGTCCATGCATGTTCTTGCTCAGCCTGTATTTCTGCATCCCAGCAACCAATCCTTATACAAAACTTCAAGATATCGTTAAATCATGACTCGATTCAAAAGCTTAAACGGATATATACCTGAAGATGGCTCTTCAAATGGTACAAAGTAAGTCCAGAAATGCCCATAATTTTCATCACGGTTTTAGGAGTGGCCTCTACAAAGATAGAATTGAAGAACTTAAAATCATAATAATAGTAATAGTAATAGTAATAGTAATAGTAATAGAATTAAAGATGAAATGAAATGCTCACTGTCAGGCCCTCCAAGTTGATTGACTGCTTCAACAAAACGGTCATGCAAATCAGGAGTCCATTTAAGCCTGGGTTTAGCGTCGGTGGAAAGAACAAGACCTGAATCTCCTCCAGGCCCATTCCCACCTTGTAAGAACAAATGCCTCTCAGAGGAGTGGATGCTTTTCCCTCTATGTTGATGATGATGGTACATTCTGCACTCATACAATTCAACGTTAACATCACATTATAAACAAACATGGACCCATATTGGGTATGAACTCGATTGTTGGTAAAGAAATAAGCACCATTTTTAAAAACTAAATAGCTGTGGAATGGATTACCTGAGTTTAGGGTATGGATTGGAGAGTTGTTGTGTTGTGTGGTGTGGTGTGGTGTGTTGAGAGAGATCAAAGGGATGGGGGGAGAGAGGAGGGCTTATAAAGCGATGGGGCAAAGGAATATAATCTTACAACACACAAAAACACACAAAAAGAAGGGAAAAAAAAAAGGGCATTTGAAATATGGTTACACAAACAGCTGAGGCCTTTCATTTGGTGCCAGAATCGATCCCATTTGAGAAAGCAAGCAAGCAAGATTGGAATTGGAATTGGAATTGGAATTGGAATTGGAAATGGAATCTCATTCTAAGCATTAGGACAAGGGAGCTTTGTGGGTTTTTTTTTTTTTTTTTTTTTTTTTTTTTTTTTTTTTTTTTTTTTTTTTTTTTTTAGGGTTTAGGGAATCCGCCACGGTCCCTTTCGCCCTTCAAACCCCCTTCCTTCAATCCAAGATTCTTCCCGATTGGAAATTGTCCACGATCGAAATATGGCGAAACAAATAATTGAAACGGAAGAGCAACTTGAGGGAAGATCGAAATATATCGAAACAAATAACTGAAAGCACAAGAACAACGTGAGGGGAGAGTTTTTTTAATAAAGGAACCTTAAACATTTAAATCAATTCTTCATTTTGAAAGTTTAGGAAATTGATTATGCAATCTCTATTATAAAGAATCCCACATCGGAATAAGCTTTCTCTAATAGACACGTTTTAAAAATCTTGAGAATAAGCTCGAAAGGATCTCTCCATTTCTGCCCAGCCTTTCCCTTCTTTGTGTTGTCACTGTCCATATATATACATAAACTCAATCATTACTAATAACACTATCAATACACTCTCATAACCTTAATTAAAGGTCATACAACTTTTTTTAGAATACACATCCGGCAAGTTGTAAAGAAAAAGTTAAGAATAATCTTTTTTGCACTTAAACCCATTTAAGAGAAAGCAATTCTATCATTGATCTTAAATCACCCCAAGATTATAAACTAGGATATTGCATGAATCAAAATTCGAACGGTACCTCCTACTATGTTACATAGTCGCTCGTAGACAGAAAGCTTAAGCTTATAGATTATGATAAACATGAATCATCGAACATCTAGGTTTAGAGATGCATGTGTCACTCGAACATGAAGCGATGAAAGTGAAGATTAGACGGCGGTGGTTTGAGAATTTGGAAGAAGATTCGGAAGAAGACCAAAAGCACCCAAAATTGGGAGTGTAAGATTAGACATAGAGATAGAAAGGGAGGAAGGAAGGAATATGGAACAAAGGAATAGGTTCTGAATTGTCTGCTTCAGTAAGTTTGGTACTTATTCAGCTCAAAAAGAAGAAGTAGAAGAAGAAGAAGAGGAGGAAGAAGCAGAAGAAGAAGAAGAAGAAGAAGAAGAAGAGAAAAATAGTTGAAAATGGGAGCAAAAACAGGCAGGCGGCCCCGTGGAATCCAAAGGCAGCAAATGCAACAAGGCACAAGTGGGACCTCACCCAATGAACTCTTTTGTTACAATTCATACTCATGGCTTGCTTGGCCGGCTTTCCATATTCGCACCTTACCTTTTCATTTTCTTCTTCTTCTTTTTCTCAATGAATCTATACATACATGCACTCTAAAACAAATATATATATATATTACTATATTACTATATTATTTTTTATTATAGGATATGATATAATATAATAACCCAATATTCTAATGAACAAGGTTCTGATCTTTTGGGTCGGGAATTAAACGCAATCTTTGTAGCTAAATATGCCTGTCTATCGCCAAAACTAAATTTTGGTAATGGGGTGGTGAAAATTTGACGAGAGACATGAAATTTGTATCAATTACTTATTTTCATATTATATATTTATATTATATTATGTGGTATAGTTAGAGAATATATTTTTCATATGGAGCTAAGTTTGGAGGAATCTAAGAATTTTTGGCTTTAAGAGTTGAAAAGCAAGGAATTCCTGAACAGTAAGGTGGTGGCATGTGGATAGGGAATATATACACTAAAAAAGGTTCAAGGATTTTGTGCCCTTTTCCCAACTTACTTCTTTTACTTCTTATTTCTTCACGTCCATTTCAAATTACTTAACTTAACCCTAACCCGAATCCAATTCCTAACCTTTCATTCTCCACATCGTCTTAAACGCTAACGCAAACCCTAATCTGTCATTCTTCGTATCGTCTTAAACCCTAACTCGAACTCTAATTTGTCATTCTTCACATCATCTTAAACTCTAACTCGAACTCTAATTTGTCCTTCTTCGCATCGTCTTAAACCCTAACTTGTAATTTTTTCACATCATCTTAAACCCCAACTCTTCCATTTCATGCATATATATTAACATTACTCCTAATATCATGTCAACACCTAAGTTCAAGAGTGCATCGATAATCCACGAATATTATATTAAACTAATGCATATGACTAGAACATAACATATACAAATATAGTTAACCCTAATCATAATTCAACTAGCTTAACCATATCCCTCGATCCAAAACTCGAATCTCTCGAACTCTATACAAAAAAAATAATAATAAAACAAGAAACATCGCCATAGAGCATGGGTCGGGGGCAAAATCGAGAAAGTAAGTAAGAAATCACCACGGAATGGTATTCGTTGAGGAAAAAAAAAGTTAAAAATAATGTTTTATAAAGGAAAAAAAAATGATATTCCTTCCATGTTAAAGAGAATGAGAACATGAGAATCCCTATGAACTTCACACCAAAAGATGATATATATTATATAGAAATGGCATATGTTTTATAGGGTCAGATTCTGTAAGTCAAGAACTAATATATTCTTCTTTCGTGAATGCCACAAAAAATGGGTTCCCAGTTCCCACACACCTTTTTTCCCACCATTCTTTTCTTTTTATTTATACAATTTTGTTAATTAATTGTTAATTAATGATTAATATATTAATTAATTAACAATTAACTTACCCATTTCTTTTATATATTACATGGTTGCATTTTCTGAAACTCCCAACCGAGTCAACATGTCCTTTTCAGGCATATATTCACCTACCATTTTCATATCTTAGTTGGCAACAAAAATGATCGCCATCAGAATATATTTCTTATAATATGTATCTATGAAAGAAAATTATATTCTTGTCTTGACTTAATAATATGCATCATGCAATCATAGTTTGAATGTACATTTATTTCTTAAATTCCAACTACATATAATTATATCGTTTCTCACAATAACATTTGACTACATTCTATACTTGGCTTTAAAACTATATTATAAATGGGTACTCATTTTTTCAATTTCATTTCCATTTTTTCAACTATACCAATGTTATCTAGATTAACGGTTATATCCATGATGTATAGTATGTTTTTTTAATGAGTACTGATATGTATAGTATGTTTTTTTTAATGAGTACTGATATAGTACTGATACATGGATGATGTAGATGATGTACTGCTCTCAATTTTCTTAACCTAATTAGTAATGTCATTTCATTCCTAATAAATATTTTTAAAATAAAGTCATGGATTTATACATTCAATTTAACATACGAAATTATAAATAAGCGGCATTAAAAACACTTATCAACTACTAAATTGAAATTCTCTGACTTCCACGGCTTTTCCAGCGTTTACCCTCATCCATGCATGAGAGCTTTACCTTTACCTGAAAAATATAAGGCTAGCACGTGGCTTGAGTATTTTATGAAATACTCTGTAAGTCACCCCACTGTTAGGATTGCACATACATGGGATCTATCTTTTAAAACTGTAACATGACCTTAGGCTTTTTCCAGTTTCAGATAGGGTTAGATGTATGATACTTCTCCACACACGGCCCACGTATGCGCATATGGACCCACCAAGCGGGCTCGTATATGTACCCTCTAGGTCTGACTTGGTTAGGCACAACACATTACACATCACCAGACGCCTCAGAAAAAGAAAGGCACACATGATATCATGGTGAACATAAATATCGAAGGTACGCATCTGTACTAGCATAACATAACGGGGAAGTATCTTGATGCACAAGATATACATACATGCATGAGGTCCCATGTTTTCGTAACATATCATAACATTTATTTCATTCCTTTCTCTTTTCCTCCCTAACATATTTCATAGATGCATCATGTATACATGGCAACCAACATGCATGGTAAGACGTAACATTTCACACATGTTTAGTGTACTTGATATTGCATGCGTACATGACATACAGTCACGTGCCAGACGCGTGGGAGGAAAGGAAAATGTGCGGGTTGTCAGGTCACAACTTGGGTCGTTGGGTTGCGTAAACAGATGGGGCGAAACAGATGCGGACTGGCTTTCCTGTGGGCTGGGGTGTGGACAGTAAAGAACTTGGGTTGGAAATTGGCAGAATGGGACCCTCGATTTTTCCTTTCTTATCCACGGCTTACTTTTAAGAACTGAATTAAACAGACAGGATATATGCACCCTTCATTCCTTCTAACAAAATGTGGGCAATCCTTCTCCTTCTCTGAGTGCGTACGAAAATTTTGAAAGGATTTGATGCTCTGTAGATCCTTAATTGGTTAAACAACAATATAATCCTAAATCCTAACCTAAACCCTAAACCTATGCCTCTAACCCCATAACCTTTTGTCGCGGTCTCCATAAAGCGTTGGACGCTCGAATGGACTTCAATACTGTAACGATCGCTCTCCGACACATCGAATCACGAATCACCATGTGGACTCAAGGGTAAAAGCCTTACAACACTTCATTTTTATAAAACCGAAACACAAGAAAATTAAAGTTTCCTGATATGCATTTCAAAATCCAAAATTATTCAAAAACACATAAACAGAATCCACTAACTCCCACTAAAAAAACAGTTACAGAATATTATGAGTTTTTCAAAAAGATCAAAATATAATTAAAACGACATGGAAGAAGAGGACTCAATCTAAGGGCCTCTTCTGCAGCCACACAGTTCTGCACGCTCCCGCCACCGACACTGGTCTACTTTCCACCTGAAAAAAATAGAAACACGGAATGAGTATAAAAATACTCAGTAGGCAACCTACTTGTAGGCTCTTATCGGACTTAATCCTATTCACGGAATCTTAGGCTATGTGCTCGAAACTGTCTCTAACCAAAATCTGTTGCGGTCTTAAGAGAAGATCCTATGGTTACTCCTTGGTATGAATTCTTCGTACCCATTTACCTACTGAGCTCAAATTAGTGGATTCTTCCAAGTGGTGTCGGGCAACATTTATCTGTTCTTAAGATTAGTAACTACTTGCCACTACGCCTCGCTGAGCTGGATCAGTAAACTACCTATCTTATGCCTCTATCGGGCTCAAATCAGTAAACTACCTATCACTACGCCACTCGGGCTAGATTAGTGAAAAGGTCATGACTCATCCCACTAGGTACCACATCAGGGTGACACACTAGAATACTCGTCCCCTGAAGTGGTACTACACTAGAACTCTATGGCTACTCATATCCTTTATGGGTGGCAACTATAAAACAAACCGTAGCTCATAGTCTATGAAATTCACCATTCACATTCTCTAGCACATAACAATGGGTTCACAATAAGGCATACAACATGCTCATCCTACCTCAACGTTTTTGAAGCATAAAAAATTCAACTATCTATCAGCGTTCACAATATCATACATGTGGAAGCTATAGGACAGAAAACATAATTAAGTGGTAAATTATGCACATCATCTAAGTACAACCGTCATGAGGTTAGGTCAATCTAGCTCCTATATATACTCAATCATTGTCCTCAATCCTAATTGACTTATTTCTTAAAATCTTGCTCCATGTGGCTACTTACATGCTTGTAGACTTCTCGAAATTATATCGATCTAAGTATGATCCACTTAACTAAAAAAAACTTCACGCAGTTGCCGAAAAATGCCAAATTTCTGGCGAGGCACTGAAAATCTCTAGTTTCCAACTGAACCACGACGCCATGCTCCCTCAATGCTCCCTCAATGCTCCAAACACCCCAACTCTTTTGCCATTTGGGGATAGCAGAACACATAGAGAGAGGACGAAGGAGAAGACAAACGGTCATTTTTGTGTCTTTCCGACAAATGCAAACTGACAAGGATTGAGAACCCTCAGAGAACGTTACAACCAACAGTACCCTCGTAGTTGTAAGGAACCAACGACCATCAGACCTGTGTACATAGAGGGTAAGTCACTCGTCCTTCATATGACAATTTTTTGTTTGTAGGCACTTACGTAGACTTGTGACGCCGTGAGAGTGAAAGATGTTGAGATATGATTCAAAGTATTCAAGATGAAGATATGATTTAAAATAGTTGAAATATGATTCAAATATTCAAACTACCAAGATTTTAGGAATTTTAGGAGATTGTTAGTAGATTTGAATTTATCTAGATTTCCATGATTTACTATTTCCGGTCTAGTGTATAAGCTATAAATACTGGAATTGTGTAACCCTCTATGCATCGAGTCAGTAGACAATAATAAAGTACTGCAGCTTTCATCTATTTTATCTATTCCTATCTCTTTCACTATCCCTTTTTCCAACAAAAGATACCATGAAAAGAAGTCACGACAGTCGAATTTCGAAGGGAAAAGCGTCGGATTAAAACACCTGTGAGTGTCGGGTGGAGAAGAAGAATCCACCGGGTCAGACTAAAACACGAATACCCGCCTGCACCAACCCGTAACAACAGTCCAGTTGGTGTAAACCACCTGCGACCCAATTTTGAACCCAATCCAGCAACCAACACATAAACTCGTAGCTTAGGCCCACTAAACCACCTGCGCCCCGACACCATACACAGCCCACGTGCAATCCACCTGCAACCCTGATATGAACCAAGAGACATCATTCATACAATATACTTCAATGAAGATGTGAAGAAAATGTTGTCAAAATTATCAAAAGAGGTTGCAATTCATGTCACATTGAAGAGGAATGAAGTTTGATGGTTATAAATTTTGGGTGGGTTACAATTTAGAGTAATTTAGAGTTATTGTATTTTAAGACATTTTATTTACTTTAGGTTACATTTACATAATGGCTAATTATGGTCATTAAGTATGAATGTTACAACTTTTGGAATGCCTTTAATAGTTTCATTTTGAGGCTATATAAAGCCATGTATGTTGTATTTGTAAGGTAGACTTGGAAAATGTAGTAAAAGAAGCATTTGTGCTTTTCTTTAGCCAATGGCTAAGTTTGTTTGCAATTCTATGTAGTTTAGGTTGCATGTAGAATCATTCAAGCTCGACATGATCAATGTTGCTTGTGGAGTGATTCGAATCTCAAGCAAGCGTTCTTGCGTGAGATATTTGATCAACAAGAATCATTCAAGCTAGACATGATCGATATTGCTTGTGGAGTGATTCGAATCTCAAACAATGTTCTTGCCTTGAGATATTCGATCAACAAGGTAATCCGAATCTTATTCCCCTTGTAGTTGATTCCTTATCTTATCAAACCCACCCTCCATTCGACCCAACCGCGTACGGTGAGCAACCTAGTAACCCACTTGGCCAAGTTCTAAATCACGGTTCATCTGACACGCGCCCAAAAATGTGACGCACGTAAATAGAAGACTCGATCCGACCTGA
The DNA here is from genome assembly GCF_057944985.1 of Cucurbita pepo subsp. pepo. Classification (NCBI taxonomy): domain Eukaryota; kingdom Viridiplantae; phylum Streptophyta; class Magnoliopsida; order Cucurbitales; family Cucurbitaceae; genus Cucurbita; species Cucurbita pepo. The sequence continues at coordinate 10,185,357 of NC_141800.1, read as the reverse complement.
AACAGCAGCTCGTGCCTCAACCAGAAACACAACCCATACATGCATTAGCTCCCTCTACCGACATATGTCTCATCTGCAGACGTTAACTACCATATGCTCAATCAACTTAGCTCAGCTCGGCTCATAAACGACTTATCTGACGGGCTAATTCCTACATTTTGGACCCTTGTGGATCTAAACTTGACCTTAATTAAGGCAACTAAGTTCAGTGTAGCGCCCTATTTTTCAAGTTCAAGGTTAGAAAATTGAATCGCTTACGAAATTAGATGGACGTTCTAGTAGAAAACACCTCAATGGTACTTGGGAGCAACTTCAAGGGACGGAATTCGAACGTACTCGAGTTTAGAGAGAACACCGGCTAAGGCTAACCAAGTAAGTTGCTTTACTATCGGTCGATCGAAAGACTTGTCTTATGTATGACGACACATGTCAGTGGCTCTTGCACGTGTCATTTATGCTTTATGTTATATGATGATATGATGATGTTATATGATGATGTGATGATGTTATATGATGTTATACAATGATGAGATGACGTTATATGATGATGTCATATAATGATGTGATTATGTAATATGATGACATGATAATGACGATGCATGATAACATGATGATTTAAGATGCATGATGATGATATAACTTAATATGATGATATCTCATATTAGGATGATGTGCATGTACTAAATGTCATGATGCATTAGGACGAGGAGTTTTCTAAGACACAACCCTAAATGATGTAATGATGATAAATGTATAAAAACCAATGTATGCATGCCACCTAGAGTAATAGTTGAATGATATGTAGGATTGTGTCATAAGAATAATTTAAGATAAAAACTATAGGGACCTCATGCGTTCTACGTGTAAATTTACATTGGCTTACTTCTTCATTTATGATGATGAGTACCGACACATACATATGATGATGATCATCATGTTTTGCATGATATTTGAGGGTTTGCTAACCTCCAGACGTCTGCCTATAGAAAACTAGTTCGATTATGATGGATCCAGGGGGTGCGAACCGCCTGGGGACTCACGCTCGTACATGTGAGTTGTGTGTAGGGAAGTACTACACATCCAATTTTCGTCCGAACAGGAGGTCATCTCTATGATGGTTTTAACGATAGGCCCCTAAACATGAGTTGCATGTGTTTGCATTCTCTGACCTCAATAGTGGGGTCACTTATTGAGTATTTCTTAAAATACTCAAGTCGTGTGCTACTTTTATTTTAGGTAAAGGCAAAGCGCCCATGTATGGCTGATCACGACCATGACACATGCATAGGATAGTGATATTTCATTTCTTAGACTTTAAGTTAGTATAAAGTGTTTTTACTTAATATTTTATTTGTTTTATTTATTATCTCAATGTTCCTTTAAAGACTTTTCGAAACATCAGTCCATGACAATGTGTTACGATGATGTTTTAAATGTTTAATTCTGCACAAAAAAGTATGTTATGAAGATGATAGCAACTTTAGGATAGCATAAATGTAGGGTCTTACAAATAGTGATCAGAAAGAGACCTAAAAGTGGTCAAAAGTTGGCTGGAAAAGGAGAAAGAAAGGAGGAAATTGTAGAAAAGGAAAATGGGTAGAAGGAGAGGGAAAATAGGCTCAGACCACATCTTAGGGTCGAAAGCGGTATCACCATCCAAACCTCAGCCTCGGAGGCCCAACCATCCAAACCTAAGCCTCCACCTTTTCGACCCGTTTCCAATGAAACAAATCCACACGGGTGGCCCAACAAGAGCAGTCGAGTCCATCATTGCACGTGGCCCAGTCCAACAACAAGCTCGACCCACAAAGCCCACGAGCGGGCACAACCCACCACCATTTAGCCTCTTCTATGCAGTCCGCATCATTTCTCTAGCGTTGACACAACCTAGACTTCCCTAGCTGCCCATGTAACATCCCCTATCTCTTTTCTACGGTCAGCTCGACTAGGTTTAGACAACTCTATTTGGTATTTTCAACCTTGTGTGGACTATTCCAGAGCCATTTTGAACATAATTGGAGGAATTTTAGGTTAATAAGGTAACCGTTTAACCAATTTAAATGTGTGCACCATAATATGGTACATACTTCTTTCTTTCGGTCGATTTCCAGCAATGAGAGCATAGACTAGCTCGTAGCTTAGACCTATGGGTACGTGTACGAGTCTGCCTAGTGAGTTGATGGGTGCATGTGTAACCATGCCTAGAGAAGTACATTGTATCCAACCGTACTCGAAAAAGAAAATAAAGCCAAAAAAATATTCATTCTTGGCCTAACATTTTTTTTAGGTAAAGACAAGGGTCTAATGTACGGATGACGACGTTAGTAGAGGAGGTCATTAAATCAAGTTTAGTTAGCTTTCCGCACATAAGCCATAGTCTCTATGTTAGGATAGACCAATGACTCTATGCATGCCGTAATAATTTTATTTTTCATCAAAATTATCAAATTTTAACTTTTGTCACTATAAATTTTCAAAATATTGATCGAAACTTAGATTTTTTTGTTGATTTCTGAAAATGACACGATTAGAATTTTCACTCTAGGGTTTCGTAGCTCATTAATTCAATGCTATATGATTTTTTCTTCTTAATATTTGCTTTACTACTATTTCTTGTATACGTAAAGAGTCTAGCACGATAAACTAGGTTTTCAAACCTGCTTAAAAGCACGTCAAAGTTTTGCCAATTATAACCTAACGAAAAATATAGCAAAAATGGCCCCACAATGAAACTATTTCTTTGTTTTTACTTCAATATCATCAACTTTAATTTTCGTCACTATAACTTTTCAAAATATTGATCGGAACTCAGTTCTCTCGTTGGTCTTTTTTTAAATGACTTGATTGGTTTACTAGCTAGTTTTTTTTCCCTTAATTTTTGCTTTAGTACTATCTCGGGTACGTATAAAGCAAATATACTATCTCGGGTAGGTATAAAGAAATTATGTTTTTGGAACTACTTAAAATCACGTCAATTTTCACAAATTGTAGCCTAACGAAAAATATTGCAAAAATGGCCCGAGAGTTTTGTGTGTGTGTGTTTTTACTTCTCATATATTTTTAAATATTTAAATTTTAACTTTCGTCACCATAAATTTTTAAAATATTGACCGTACTCAGCTTTTTCATCAATTTTTGAAAATGACAAAATTATGATTTTCGCGCTAGGGTTTCGCATTTCTAAGTCATTAACTCAATGCTACAAGATTTTTTTCTTTCTTAATTTTGGATTCAGTCCTATTTCTTGAACGAAGCTCAATTTTTTCGTCGATTTTTGGAAATGACATGACTAGAGTTTTCGACTAGGGTTTTGCAATTTCATAGTACTCTTTCTTTTATATATATATAGATAGAGCCTAGCACCATAAATAGCGTTTCGGAAGTGCTTAAAATCATGCCAAAATCTCTCATTGTAACCATGGGTCGACAGTGAAACTATTTTTTCAATTTTTATTTCTCATATGTTTTAAAATCATTATATTTGAACTTTCCTAACTTTTCAAATATTAACGGGAACTAAGCTTTTCGTCAATTTTTAGAAATGATGCTATTAGAGTTTTCGCACTATCATGTCATTAATTTTATGCTATAGGGTTTCTTTTTTCTTCTTAATTTAGAGTTTCAGAACTACTTAAAATCACGTCAAAGTTTCACTAATTGCAACCTGACGAAAGAATATTGCAAAAATGGCACGAAAGTGAAACTACTTTGATATGGAAATCAACCCAAGGGAAAGTATGGAACGGATTACCTTGATGATCAAGATCAAGAGTAAAGAAAACTCGTTTCTGAACTCGTGATTCGAATCACTCCACAAGAGGTTTGATCATTACCACTTGAATGACTCTACATGCAAGTTCTAAACACAAGAATTTGCAAAGAAAGTTTAGCTCTCAACAAAGCTAAAATAGAAATTCTATTCTCAATTCCAAAATCTGATGTCTAATCAAAGAAAAGAAGGCTTTATATAGCCTTTACAAACCTTAACCTATGTGATACATAACTCCAAAATTAAATGGGCTAGTAAATGAGAAATACCCTAGTTAATGGTGGAATATAGTAACCTATGTGGGTTACAATATAACCTTAACTCCTATATTTAAAACTAGCTTAAATATGAAAACAAATAGTTAAACTATAATTAAATAATGCAAATAATAAAATGTGCTTATTAGTCATCCTTGGACTATTTGATATTCAGCGGAGTTCATTAAATGCAACTTAAAGTGCATTTAATTCATCTCTGTCTTGAAGCTCAACTTTGTATAACATATAAGGGAGGTCACCAACGTCTTCTAGAATTTCCTTTGATGAGCTCACCATAGCTTGAATATAACTGTATAAGGTTTGTTGTAGCTTCTTGGCTCTCGTTCTTGTAATTGGACCTTGAGGTATGGAAATTCCTTGGTCGTTGTTCATATCATTCTCCCCCTCTTGAGAAGGATTCGTCCTCGAATCCAAGCCATCACCTATATCAAAAGGACTCAAATCAGCAACATTAAAAGTTGCACTAACACCGTACTTACCTGGTAAATCAATTTTATAAGCATTGTCATTGATGCGCTCAAGAACTTGAAAAGGTCCATCTCCTCGTGGTAAAAGCTTAGATTTTCTTTGAGTAGGAAATCTTTCTTTTCGAAAATGCACCCAAACCCAATCTCCTGGCTTGAAGATGACAATCTTACGTCCTTTATTAATTCGGGTGGCAACCTTGGAATTTTGTTTCTCAATTTGTTCTTTTACTTGCTTGTGCAATTTATGAACAAACTCAACCTTGGCATTTGCATCAAAATTCACAAATTCTTTTGACGGTATAGGTAACAAGTCAATGGGGGTTAAAGGGTTAAAGCCATAAACAATTTCAAAAGGTGTGCATTTAGTAGTGCTATGAACAACCCTATTATATGCAAATTCTATAAATGGCAAACAATCCTCCCAAGTCTTAAGATTCTTATCAATAATAGCCCTAAGCATAGTAGTCATGGTTCTGTTAACAACTTCAGTTTGTCCATCCGTTTGAGGATGACAAGTAGTTGAATATACGAGCTTAGTTCCTAACTTACCCCATAAAACACGCCAAAAGTGGCTTAAAAATTTGACATCACGATCACTAACGATGCTTTTAGGAATGCCATGCAATCGTACAACTTCCCTAAAGAACAGGTCTGCAATATGTTTTGCATCATCAGTTTTGTGACAAGGAATAAAATGAGCCATTTTACTAAATCGATCAACCACAACAAAGATGCTATCATAACCTTTCCTAGTCCTAGGTAAACCTAAAACAAAATCCATTGATATATCAATCCAAGGACCATTAGGAACTGGTAATGGGGAGTATAAACCATGTGGTTGAAGCCTAGACTTAGCTTGTTTACATGCTATGCAACGAGCACAAACTTTATGAACATCATGTCTCATTTTAGGCCAAAAAAAATGTTCAGACAGCATATCATAAGTTTTAGAAACTCCATGGTGTGCCATTAAACCACCTCCATGAGCTTCCCTCACAAGTAGCTCACGTATGGAACAAGATGGTATGCAAAGTTTGCCTTTTCGGAACAAAAATCCATCTAACAACAAGTAATTATCCACAATGAGTCCTTTTTCACAAGATTCAACAAAAGGAGCAAAGAACATGTCATGTTGATACAAATCCTTTATGTGTTCAAAACCCAACAACCTAGCATTCAAAGTATTGAGGAGGACATACCTTCGTGATAAAGCATCGGCAACAATGTTCTCCTTACCTTGTTTATATCTTATGACATAAGGGAATGTTTCAATAAATTCTAACCACTTAGCATGTCGTCTGTTGAGTTTATTTTGTACTCTCAAATGCTTTAAACTTTCATGATCCGTATGAATAATGAACTCCTTAGGCCAAAGATAATGTTGCCAGGTTTGCAATGCACGAACCAAAGCATAAAGCTCTTTGTCATAAGTTGGATACCTCAAAGATGCACCAGTCAACTTCTCACTAAAGAACATTAAAGGTCTTTGATTTTGCATTAATACAGCACCTATCCCTACTCCACTAGCATCACATTCAATTTCAAAAGTAGACTCAAAATTAGGTAATGCAAGCAAAGGAGCAGAACTCAATTTTTCTTTCAAAGTATTAAAAGCAAGTTCTTGATCTTTTTCCCATATAAAGGATACATTTTTCTTAACAAGTTCATTCAAGGGTGAAGCAATTGTACTAAAATTCTTAATGAACCTACGGTAGAAACTTGCAAGACCATGAAAACTTCTTACCTCACTTACATTTTTAGGTGTAGGCCACTCTTTTATAGCCTTCACTTTCTCCTCATCAACCTCAACACCATTAGATGAAACTACAAACCCAAGAAAGTTAACTTTTTCCATGCAAAAGCTACATTTCTTTAAATTTACATACAAACATTCATTTCTTAAAGTAGTCAAAACATTGCGTACATGGGTAATATGATCATCTAAAGATTTAGAGTAAACAAGGATGTCATCAAAATAAACAACCACAAACTTACCTAAGTATTCTCGTAAGACATGGTTCATTAGTCTCATGAATGTACTAGGTGCATTAGTTAATCCAAAAGGCATAACCAACCATTCATAAAGACCATACTTGGTTTTAAAAGCTGTTTTCCACTCATCCCCAATATGCATGCGAATTTGATGATAACCCGATTTTAAATCAATCTTAGTAAAAAGACTACATCCATGCAATTCATCAAGCATATCATCTAATCTAGGAATTGGATGCCTATACTTTATAGTTATCTTGTTTATAGCCCTACAATCAACACACATACGCCAAGAACCATCTTTCTTAGGTACAAGAATAACTGGAACAGAACAAGGACTCAAACTTTCACGTACATACCCTTTAGCAAGGAGTTCACTTACTTGCCTTTGTATCTCTTCAGCCTCCTTTGGATTAGTCCTATATGCTGGTCGGTTTGGAATGGGCGCGCCAGGAATGAAGTCAATCTTGTGTTCAATCCCTCTAAGTGGTGGCAAACTACTAGGCATCTCCTCAGAAAATAAATCTTCAAACTCTTGCAAAAGCACAACAAAATCACTAGGCAAAGAAGGGTTAAGCATGTTAGTAAAGTAACAAGACCCCTTGCACATAAGTACAAGAATAGTCTGGTTAGAGAGCAAAACATTCCTAGCCTCACTTGATCTAACATACAAGCTTACTGATTTGGCTTTTCTCTCTTTTTTTTCTCTAGGCTGAGTGTTACTCTCTTGCTTTTCACTCAAGCTCATTTTTTCACCTGATTCTTTTTCAATCTCTGCTTTTGCATCAGCCTCTTGCCTTTTCTTTTCAAGTTTACAATGATCAATAAATACATCTTTTGGAGACAATGGAACAAGAGTAGTTTTTCTACCATTGTGAGTAAAAGAGTATCGATTTGCATACCCATCATACATTACCCGACGATCAAATTGCCATGGCCTCCCCAGTAGTAAATCTCCAACATGCATGGATACAACATCACATAAAACATCATCAACATATTTTCCAATAGTAAATGAAACAAGAGTTTGTTGAGTTACCCGTACTTCCCCACAATCATTCAACCATTGAAGCTTGTAGGGTCTTGGATGTGGTTGTGTCTTTAAATTAAGTCTTTTGACCAGAATGGAACTCACAACATTGGTGCAACTACCGCTATCAATGACAACACTACAAGGTACAGATTGAACAAGACAACGAGTTTGAAACAAGTTCTCTCTTTGGTCTAGGCCGTCCTCCTTAATGTGGGTGTTTAGAGCTCGTCGAGTAACCAAAGATATATGTGTAGGGTCCTCTTCGCTAAACTCCTCACTCTCATCAGTTTCCTCATTTATGTCGTCATGTGCCTCGTCATCCGTAACAATTTCTCCCTCCTTGATGGTCATAATTCTTGCATTTGGGCAATCTCTACTATAGTGTCCTACCCCTTGACATCTCCAACACTTTAAATCCCTATTTCGAACATTAGACTTTTCTACTTTTTCTTTCCCTGTTCTAGAACTCTCCCCTTTCTCAAATTTAGCTTGAGGCTTCTCATTAATCTCTTGATTTCTATGCTTATAATCAATGTTCTTACTATCCTTTTTCCATGTAGAAGTAGAATTGGGAAAAGTTTTAGAAGAATACCGTTGAGATCTTCTTTGGATTTGCCTCTCGATCTTAATTGCAATGTGCAACAACTCCTCAATATTAGAATAAGGCTGTAAATCAGTCTTGTCTGCAATCTCTGTGTTTAACCCATTAAGAAACCGCGCCATGAGAGCCTCCATGTCCTCATCGAGATCAAGTCGATCCATCAATGTATCCATCTCCTTGTAGTAATCTTCCACAGACTTGCGTCCTTGTTTCAATGCTTGAAGCTTTTGCGCCATGTCCCGTTGAAAATATTGTGGAACAAAACGCTTCCTCATGGACTCTTTGAACTCGTACCATGAATCAATTGGTGCTTCAAGGTTTCTTCTCCTACTTGACATCAATTTATCCCACCAAATTTGAGCATATTGTTTGAATTGAGCAATGCATAACAGTACCTTCTTTTTATCACTAAAATTATGACAGTTGAACACCGACTCCACCGTTTTCTCCCATTGAAGGTACTCCTCTGGATCGGTTTTGCCATAAAACTTGGGAAGTTTTAATTTGATGCTCCCCACGTTACGATCAATTCTATCATCATAAGGAACTCGTTGTTGTAAATTATGATACCTTCTTCCATGGTCTCGCCCTCGCATCAAGCCATGACCAACCGCATGTGGATTATCCTCGTGGTGATCAGAATTGTCGCCCTCATATGTATCGGTTGAGGGCGTAGGTTGTGGAATCCTCTGTCGTGCTTGATTTTGAATCTCCAATCTTCCTATTCGATCAGTCAACTCTTCTATTCCTCGAATTAGTCTTTCCATGGTTCGTTGTTGTGCTTCTCTCAATCGTGCATCAGTAATGTTAGTATTGTCGTCTGGATTTTCCATGCTACAAAAGAAAGGTAAAAGAAAAAAAAGGACCTCACAAGCGCTCCCTCACGTGTATTCACTCGTAAATGTAGTTCACTCGTGTTTAGCACTCAACACTCGAATTAATGTGTCACTCCCTTACAAACTCACCCTCACAATTGAGCACACACAAATCACACTCCAAAAAACAAATTGGGATGTGAGACAAGCTATGTTATAGAGCTAAGTGCAATTCAATGTGAATAGACAGCACACTCAATACATAAACAAGGGTATTGAAGGAGCAATCCGAATAACGACAAAGAAACGAATTAAAGAAAGAAAATGATTAAGGACTAATTGAGACGTAGAAACATATGAGAGTTACATATAATAATCAAGAGGAAAAAAGAAAGACATTTAACATCAATATGCTTTCTTTCTTTCAATGGTTTTTTTTTTTTTTTTTTTTTTTTCCTTATTGGCAAAATCTAATCAATTTACCAACCAGAAAATTGATTTAGAAGATCTTAAAGAAGAATAAAGTGTTGATAAGATCCAGATCTAACACTTTAAAGAACAGAAAAAAAAAAAAAATGTATTTTTTTTTTTATATATTTTTGTGATAGAATATGAACATTCTACACAAACTAAGAAAAAAAAAATAATAAGAGAATTAAAAGAGATAAGCGCAATGAAACATATATCCGATCTTGAGCCTAAAGCTCTGATACCAAAATGATATGGAAATCAACCCAAGGGAAAGTATGGAACGGATTACCTTGATGATCAAGATCAAGAGTAAAGAAAACTCGTTTCTGAACTCGTGATTCGAATCACTCCACAAGAGGTTTGATCATTACCACTTGAATGACTCTACATGCAAGTTCTAAACACAAGAATTTGCAAAGAAAGTTTAGCTCTCAACAAAGCTAAAATAGAAATTCTATTCTCAATTCCAAAATCTGATGTCTAATCAAAGAAAAGAAGGCTTTATATAGCCTTTACAAACCTTAACCTATGTGATACATAACTCCAAAATTAAATGGGCTAGTAAATGAGAAATACCCTAGTTAATGGTGGAATATAGTAACCTATGTGGGTTACAATATAACCTTAACTCCTATATTTAAAACTAGCTTAAATATGAAAACAAATAGTTAAACTATAATTAAATAATGCAAATAATAAAATGTGCTTATTAGTCATCCTTGGACTATTTGATATTCAGCGGAGTTCATTAAATGCAACTTAAAGTGCATTTAATTCATCTCTGTCTTGAAGCTCAACTTTGTATAACATATAAGGGAGGTCACCAACGTCTTCTAGAATTTCCTTTGATGAGCTCACCATAGCTTGAATATAACTGTATAAGGTTTGTTGTAGCTTCTTGGCTCTCGTTCTTGTAATTGGACCTTGAGGTATGGAAATTCCTTGGTCGTTGTTCATATCATACTTTTTCATGTTTTTACTTTTCATACGTTTCAAAATCATCAAATTTTAACTTTATCACCATAACTTTTCAAAATATTAACCGAAACTCAATTTTTCGTCAATTTTTGGAAATGACGCGATTAGAATTTTCGCACAGTCATGTCATTAATTTTATGCAATAGAGTTTTTTTCTTCTTAATTTTTATTCCGTACTATTTCTGGTTTATATAGAAAAGTTTCACTAATTGTAACATGATGAAAATATTGCAAAAATTGCCCAACAGTGAAACTACTTTTTCGTGTTTTTACTTCTCATACGTTTCAAAACATCAAATTTTAACTTTCATCACTATAACTTTTTGAAAAATTGACCAGAACTCTGTTTTTTCGTCGATTTTTAGAAACGACGCGATTAGGGTTTTTGTGCTTGGGTTTCGCATTGTCAGGTCGTTTATTCAATGCTACACAGTTTTTTTCTTCTTAATTTTTGCTTGAGTACGGTATCTTTTATATATAGAAAGAGTCTAGCATGATAAATTAAGGTTTCAAAATTGCTTAAAATCACGTCAAAGTTTCATCAATTGTAACCTATAACGAAAAATATGGCAAAATCGACCCGATAGTGAAAAGGAATATTTCATCCTATGCTTAATATTTTTTCAATTGAAGACAAGGGTCTAATGTACGGATGATGACTTCAGCTGAGGATGCCATAGAATTAAGTCTAGTTAGTTTTCCACACATAGGTCATATTGTCAATGTTAGGATAGATCAATGACATTTCAATTATTGAACTTTGACACGGGATCGCCTAATTTTATGTAAATAGCAATTACAATATGCTCGTAGTAATAATTTTATTTTAAAAGAAAAAGTAGGACATATGTTTCCCTAGGTTTGGAGAATGTTGTCAACCACGAGGGTCCGAGCTCGAGGCGAACAATGATATGGCAAGTAGGTTGTCACACTTTTTGAGACCTTTCCTTAAATCACTTCTAAATTGATGAGGAGCTGCCATGTCCTTCATATGCTTGCAGGTTAGCAATAACGCGGTGTCTGCCAACGGGTCCTTGTTAGAAGCATATTATGTCCTGCCATAAAATCTCACAACGAGCCTAGAATGGATTGAACTTGCAGGCATTTCCCTGTGATCTTAGAGCTCCTGCATATCTTTAGAGTCACATGATTGTATGAGAATAAGAGATAACAATGCAAGACATAGTTGATCCAACTGGAAATCTTAAACTTCATTACAACAAGATTCTTCATTGGACTGCTACCAATTTACTAATTACAGTCTTTCAGAAAACTTAAACTCAGAATCTTGCAGAGAAGCTTTATACAGCCATGTACAACAACAACAACAACAACAAGTGACTACATACAACCAATCACACAGCTAGCTGCTGATATTCTAAAGAATCAGCAGGCTGGGATCCAAGCCACTGAAAATGAAAACAAAAGGAAAAAAAAAAAAAAAAGAACCAACTTCACCAGGTTTCGTTAATATACCCCGAACCTTTACAAAAAGCTCTTGTAGTACGGTTTCGATACGGGTATCAGCTTCATCCCACATAGGCATTCTCCTTGGAGACATGGCCACTCTTTAGGAAAGTTGAAGGTAGAGGAAGAGGCGGTTGCTCCGAGTCCGAACGTGATTTCTCCAATTCTGATATTCCTAGCCCTCCCACAGTGGCAGGGATGGGCATGGGAACCTCTTCTGCTGGTTTAGGCGTGTAGTTGAATGAGAGTTCTCTGTTTGCAGCAAGTGCCACAAGATCTTTCTCCTCCAACCCTTGTGTTGGGCCAAGGCTGCATCGTTTCGTGTTGTGCTTGGCTAGCGCATCCTTGAATTTCTTAATCTGAGATCACACCAATTCTTTATCAAACAAGTGCATTAGTAGAGACAGAAGTTGTTAGGAACCACGACTCTCCACAATGGTATGATATTGTCCATTTTGAGCATAAGCTCTCATGGCTTTGCTTTCGTCTCCCCCAAAAGGACTCATACTAGAGATGTATTCCTTACTTCTAAACCCATGATCATTCCCTAAATTAGCCAATCATTCCCTAAATTAGCCAATCAAACAAAGTACACTTAGAACCTCCCCCCAAAAGGCCTCATACCAATGGAGATGTATTCGTTACTTATAAACCCATGATCATTCCCTAAATTAGCCAATGTCAGACTCCCTCCCAACAATCCTCAACAGAAGTTTGATACTCAAGAGCCACCGAGGAAACCACAAAACAGCTCAATGAACATACACCAATCAAATATTATAATCTGATAACACTCTCAAACTATTCGAAATGTCTTACCGTTGCATTAGTGCAGCTAAAACTACAAAGGCGGCCCTGCGCACCTCTGTAGAAGCGAAAGAAGGGCAGCACGTGAACACCAAGGCTATAACACATGGATTTATGTTCTTCATAGTTCACTTGCAAAAATTGGATATCAGGATACATTTCAGCAAATTGGCACATCTGTATAGCATAAACAGACTTCAGAAGCAGGAAAACATGGAACATAGATTCTCCAAGACACTAAAGAATGAGGAAAGACCTTGGGGTGAAGAGCTTTGCAGCCACCACAACCAGGGGAGAAGAAAATAACAATAACAAGCTTATCCCCTGCACTTAAAAGAGAATCCACAAAATCTTGTGCACCAGTCACATCTTTCATGTTAGGCTGCAACCCTTTATCCCACCATTTCTGAGCTTTTGGAACCCGAAACCCACTCTGTTGAATAGCAACAAAAGGCTTACTAAACAAATTGCATAATAGTTCTGTTCATAATGACCCATATCACAACAATCAAAGAAAATAAACACAGAGAAGCTAAAGAAACAAAGAAAAAGAAACCCTAATATGAGGAGGAGGATGAAAATACAAAATTAGGGATACCGTCGAAGATCGTGTAGGAGAAACAGAGTTCCTGGAGATGTCCCTAGCTTCTGTAAACTCTATTATTTGGCTATTGGAGTCGCTGATCGAAAACGGCCGCAAGGTGGAGGGTAATTTGACAGAAAGGCGTTGCCAATTCAAGGGATAGGAAGAAGAATTGAGGGATTTAAGGGCGGAAATTGGTGGAGGAAGATGATTAGAAGAACGCAAAGAGGGGGCAAAAGAAATGTTGCTGACAGCGTCCGCCATTGAAATCAAGGATGAATGTATTGAAATCGCAGCGATTGAAGAAAGTAGGAGGGATTAGGAGGTGGGAAATTGGGGGAAATTTAAATGGATATATGGTAGGTGATAAGATCATTAAGAACGAGATAATCGGGGATGGAAATGGGGAGGTTGTGATGAAGTGGAGGAGGAGGAGGAGGAGGAGGAAAAGGGGAAGAGAGAAGTTTCTAGGCGAAGGAAAATGAACGGAAAATGGAGCGGTCAAGAAACAACATCGAAGATTTAGGGTTGTCAATGGATAACGCAACGTCCCATTGCTTTCGGGTTCTGTGGATATAACGGGAAACTGCAGACACGTGGTGGAACCACCACAGAGACCAGAAATGGATATCATTATCCCATTTCATCCTGGATAAACAAAATAAAAAATAAAAATAAAAATAAAAATAAAAATAATTTATTATGTTAATGTATTTTCCATCAAAATGATTTAACAAATATAACCATGCTTATTTATATTAATTTATATACCTATAGAATAATTTAGTATATTAGCATTTAAAACATATTTTAATCTTTTGACTGAAAAAAGTTTTTTTACCACAAAACTTTGGGCTTCGCTTTCCAGTTTAGGTAGGGTTGGACGTGCGGTACTTCCTCACACACAGGCCACGCACATGCCCATGGACCCACCATGTGAGCTGTATATGTACCCCTAAGTCTGATTGGTCGAGCTAGCGCACGCTAGCATTGTGGACACCAAGGACACTAAAGGCCTACATGATATCATGACAAAGATAAACATTGTAAGGTACACGTCTTTACTAATGCAGAAGTATCCTGATGCACATAACACATATAAATGTATGAGATCTCCATAGCTTAAAATCATGGTATATGTTTAAGATACAAATTGTACCTCATTTCATTCATGATATAACATGAATATGGATAATACATACATTGTACTTATCACGTCTTCCATAATTAGCATACATAAGTTCGAGGGTTGTGCATCATTTGTCATTGATAATATAATATAACTCCATATTATGGCATGAACGTAGGGTTTAGGGTTTAGCATAACTTACAACATGGCACAACATAACATGACACAACATAACATGACAGCCTAACATAATAGAGCTCTACAACATAGCATCACATAGCGTAAATGTAAGATAGTACACGTCATACAATGATAAAATATGTTACATGCAGAACCACAGCTGCATGTGTCGTTCATATAACAATCAAATCATCCAACCAAACCAAGGGTAACTTAACTCAGAGTCACTAATTTATCCTTGGAGCTAGTCTGGATCTGTCACTTGAAATTCAAGTCAACTTAGGTGAGTTCACAACACTGGATTAGAATATGTTTAAGTGATTTAGTCTACCTAATCTTCATAATTAAACCTCTAATTTAGCATATAACATTTTAAATGCCAAAATCGACTCTGATAGGGTCATAAAGGATAAGAAAGGAGTCTAAAATAGTGGAATGGGTTAAAAATGGCTAATTGAATAGACTAAGTTGTTAGGGTTGCCAGAAGCCGAGCCAAGTCGTCGATGAGAAGAGGCATGGATCTCAACTCTGGTCGGGTGTGCGGGTTTGGGCACAAGTCACGCGATTTAGATGACAGGTTTGGCTCTGAAAATAGATGGGTTGACGGCTATTGGATTTTATCTAAGCCAATGTGATATGGAAATCAACCCAAGGGAAAGTATGGAACGGATTACCTTGATGATCAAGATCAAGAGTAAAGAAAACTCGTTTCTAAACTCGTGATTCGAATCACTCCACAAGAGGTTTGATCAATACCACTTGAATGACTCTACATGTAAGTTCTAAACACAAGAATTTGCAAAAAAAGTTTAGCTCTCAACAAAGCTAAAATAGAAATTCTATTCTTAATTCCAAAATCTGATGTCTAATCAAAGAAAAGAAAGCTTTATATAGCCTTTACAAACCTTAACCTATGTGATACATAACTTCAAAATTAAATGAGCTAGTAAATGAGAAATACCCATAACCTTCATATTAAAATGGCTAGTTAATGGTGGAATATAGTAACCTATGTGGGTTACAATATAACCTTAACTCCTATATTTAAAACTAGCTTAAATATGAAAACAAATAGTTAAACTATAATTAAATAATGCAAATAATAAAATGTGCTTATTAGTCATCCTTGGACTATTTGATAAATTTAGCGGAGTTCATTAAATGCAACTTAAAGTGCATTTAATTCATCTCTGTCTTGAACCTCAACTTTGCATAACATATAAGGGAGGTCACCAACGTCTTCTAGAATTTCCTTTGATGAGCTCACCAACGTCTTCTAGAATTTCCTTTGATGAGCTTACCATAGCTTGAATATAACTGTATAAGGTTTGTTGTAGCTTCTTGGCTCTCGTTCTTGTAATTGGACCTTGAGGTATGGAAATTCCTTGGTCGTTGGTCATATCATTCTCCCCCTCTTGAGAAGGATTTGTCCTCGAATCCAAGCCATCACCTACATCAAAAGGACTCAAATCAACAACATTAAAAGTTGCACTAACACCGTACTTACCTGGTAAATCAATTTTATAAGCATTGTCGTTGATGCGCTCAAGAACTTGAAAAGGTCCATCTCCTCGTGGTAAAAGCTTAGATTTTCTTTGAGTAGGAAATCTTTCTTTTTGGAAATGCACCCAAACCCAATCTCCTGGCTTGAAGATGACAATCTTACGTCCTTTATTAATTCGGGTGGCAACCTTGGAATTTTGTTTCTCAATTTGTTCTTTTACTTGCTTGTGCAGTTTATGAACAAACTCAACCTTGGCATTTGCATCAAAATTCACAAATTCTTTTGACGGTATAGGTAACAAGTCAATGGGGGTTAAAGGATTAAAGCCATAAACAATTTCAAAAGGTGTGCATTTAGTAGTGCTATGAACAACCCTATTATATGCAAATTCTATAAATGGCAAACAATCCTCCCAAGTCTTAAGATTCTTATCAATAATAGCCCTAAGCATAGTAGTCATGGTTCTGTTAACAACTTCAGTTTGTCCATCCGTTTGAGGATGACAAGTAGTTGAATATACGAGCTTAGTTCCTAACTTACCCCATAAAACACGCCAAAAGTGGCTTAAAAATTTGACATCACGATCACTAACGATGCTTTTAGGAATGCCATGCAATCGTACAACTTCCCTAAAAAACAGGTCTGCAATATGTTTTGCATCATCAGTTTTGTGACAAGGAATAAAATGAGTCATTTTACTAAATCGATCAACCACAACAAAGATGCTATCATAACCTTTCCTAGTCCTAGGTAAACCTAAAACAAAATCCATTGATATATCAATCCAAGGACCATTAGGAACTGGTAATGGGGAGTATAAACCATGTGGTTGAAGCCTAGACTTAGCTTGTTTACATGCTATGCAACGAGCACAAACTTTATGAACATCATGTCTCATTTTAGGCCAAAAAAAATGTTCAGAGAGCATATCATAAGTTTTAGAAACTCCATGGTGTGCCATTAAACCACCTCCATGAGCTTCCCTCACAAGTAGCTCACGTATGGAACAAGATGGTATGCAAAGTTTGCCTTGTCGGAACAAAAATCCATCTAACAACAAGTAATTATCCACAATGAGTCCTTTTTCACAAGATTCAACAAAAGGAGAAAAGAACATGTCATGTTGATACAAATCCTTTATGTGTTCAAAACCCAACAACCTAGCATTCAAAGTATTGAGGAGGACATACCTTCGTGATAAAGCATCTGCAACAATGTTCTCCTTACCTTGTTTATATCTTATGACATAAGGGAATGTTTCAATAAATTCTAACCACTTAGCATGTCGTCTGTTAAGTTTATTTTGTACTCTCAAATGCTTTAAACTTTCATGATTCGTATGAATAATGAACTCTTTAGGCCAAAGATAATGTTGCCAGGTTTGCAATGCACGAACCAAAGCATAAAGCTCTTTGTCATAAGTTGGATACCTTAAAGATGCACCAGTCAACTTCTCACTAAAGAACATTAAAGGTCTTTGATTTTGCATTAATACAACACCTATCCCTACTCCATTAGCATCACATTCAATTTCAAAAGTAGACTCAAAATTAGGTAATGCAAGAAAAGGAGCAGAACTCAATTTTTCTTTCAAAGTTTTAAAAGCAAGTTCTTGATCTTTTTCCCATATAAAGGATACATTTTTCTTAACAAGTTCATTCAAGGGTGAAGCAATTGTACTAAAATTCTTAATGAACCTACGGTAAAAACTTGCAAGACCATGAAAACTTCTTACCTCACTTACATTTTTAGGTGTAGGCCACTCTTTTATAGCCTTCACTTTCTCCTCATCAACCTCAACACCATTAGATGAAACTACAAACCCAAGAAAGTTAACTTTTTCCATGCAAAAGCTACATTTCTTTAAATTTACATACAAACATTCATTTCTTAAAGTAGTCAAAACATTGCGTACATGGGTAATATGATCATCTAAAGATTTAGAGTAAACAAGGATGTCATCAAAATAAACAACCACAAACTTACCTAAGTATTCTCGTAAGACATGGTTCATTAGTCTCATGAATGTACTAGGTGCATTAGTTAATCCAAAAGGCATAACCAACCATTCATAAAGACCATACTTGGTTTTAAAAGCTGTTTTCCACTCATCCCCAATATGCATGCGAATTTGATGATAATCCGATTTTAAATCAATCTTAGTAAAAAGACTACATCCATGCAATTCATGAAGCATATCATCTAATCTAGGAATTGGATGCCTATACTTTATAGTTATCTTGTTTATAGCCCTACAATCAACACACATACGCCAAGAACCATCTTTCTTAGGTACAAGAATAACTGGAACAGAATAAGGACTCAAACTTTCACGTACATACCCTTTAGCAAGGAGTTCACTTACTTGCCTTTGTATCTCTTCAGCCTCCTTTGGATTAGTCCTATATGCTGGTCGGTTTGGAATGGGCGCGCCAGGAATGAAGTCAATCTTGTGTTCAATCCCTCTAAGTGGTGGCAAACTACTAGGCATCTCCTCAGAAAATAAATTTTCAAACTCTTGCAAAAGCACAACAAAATCACTAGGCAAAGAAGGGTTAAGCATGTTAGTAAAGTAACAAGACCCCTTGCACATAAGTACAAGAATAGTCTGGTTAGAGAGCAAAACATTCCTAGCCTCACTTGATCTAACATACAAGCTTACTGATTTGGCTTTTCTCACTTTTTTTTCTCTAGGCTGAGTGTTACTCTCTTGCTTTTCACTCAAGCTCATTTTTTCACTTGATTCTTTTACAATCTCTGCTTTTGCATCAGCCTCTTGCCTTTTCTTTTCAAGTTTGCAATGATCAATAAATACATCTTTTTGACGACAATGGAACAAGAGTAGTTTTTCTACCATTGTGAGTAAAAGAGTATCGATTTGCATACCCATCATACATTACCCGACGATCAAATTGCCATGGCCTCCCCAGTAGTAAATCTCCAACATGCATGGATACAACATCACATAAAACATCATCAACATATTTTCCAATAGTAAATGAAACAAGAGTTTGTTGAGTTACCCGTACTTCCCCACAATCATTCAACCATTGAAGCTTGTAGGGTCTTGGATGTGGTTGTGTCTTTAAATTAAGTCGTTTGACCAGAATGGAACTCACAACATTGGTACAACTACCGCTATCAATGACAACACTACAAGGTACAGATTGAACAAGACAACGAGTTTGAAACAAGTTCTCTTTTTGGTCTAGGCCGTCCTCCTTAATGTGGGTGTTTAGAGCTCGTCGAGTAACCAAAGATATATGTGTAGGGTCCTCTTCGCTAAACTCCTCACTCTCATCAGTTTCCTCATTTATGTTGTCATGTGCCTCGTCATCCGTAACAATTTCTCCCTCCTTGATGGTCATAATTCTTGCATTTGGGCAATCTCTACTATAGTGTCCTACCCCTTGACATCTCCAACACTTTAAATCCCTATTTCGAACATTAGACTTTTCTACTTTTTCTTTCCCTGTTCTAGAACTCTCGCCTTTCTCAAATGTAGCTTGAGGCTTCTCATTAATCTCTTGATTTCTATGCTTATAATCAATGTTTTTACTATCCTTTTTCCATGTAGAAGTAGAATTGGGAAAAGTTTTAGAAGAATACCGTTGAGACCTTCTTTGGATTTGCCTCTCGATCTTTATTGCAATGTGCAACAACTCCTCAATATTAGAATAAGGCTGTAAATCAGTCTTGTCTGCAATCTCTGTGTTTAACCCATTAAGAAACCGCGCCATGAGAGCCTCCATGTCCTCATCGAGATCAAGTCGATCCATCAATGTATCCATCTCCTTGTAATAATCTTCTACAGACTTGCGTCCTTGTTTCAATGCTTGAAGCTTTTGCGCCATGTCCCGTTGAAAATATTGTGGAACAAAACGCTTCCTCATGGACTCTTTGAACTCGTACCATGAATCAATTGGTGCTTCAAGGTTTCTTCTCCTACTTGACATCAATTTATCCCACCAAATTTGAGCATATTGTTTGAATTGAGCAATGCATAACAGTACCTTCTTTTTATCACTAAAATTATGACAGTTGAACACCGACTCCACCGTTTTCTCCCATTCAAGGTACTCCTCTGGATCGGTTTTGCCATAAAACTTGGGAAGTTTTAATTTGATGCTCCTCACGTTACGATCAATTCTATCATCATAAGGAACTCGTTGTTGTAAATTATGATACCTTCTTCCATGGTCTCGCCCTCGCATCAAGCCATGACCAACCGCATGTGGATTATCCTCGTGGTGATCAGAATTGTCGCCCTCATATGTATCGGTTGAGGGCGTAGGTTGTGGAATCCTCTGTCGTGCTTAATTTTGAATCTTCAATCTTCCTATTCGATCAGTCAACTCTTCTATTCCTCGAATTAGTCTTTCCATGGTTCGTTGTTGTGCTTCTCTCAATCGTGCATCAGTAATGTTAGTATTGTCGTCTGGATTTTCCATGCTACAAAAGAAAGGTAAAAGAAAAAAAAGGACCTCACAAGCGCTCCCTCACGTGTATTCACTCGTAAATGTAGTTCACTCGTGTTTAGCACTCAACACTCGAATCAATGTGTCACTCCCTTACAAACTCACCCTCACAATTGAGCACACACAAATCACACTCCAAAAAAAAAAACAAATTGGAATGTGAGACAAGCTATGTTATAGAGCTAAGTGCAATTCAAAGTGAATAGACAGCACACTCAACACATAAACAAGGGTATTGAAGGAGCAATCCGAATAAAGACAAAGAAACGAATTAAAGAAAGAAAATGATTAAGAACTAATTTAGACGTAGTAACATATGAGAGTTACATATAATAATCAAGAAGAAAAAAGAAAGACATTTAACATCAATATGCTTTCTTTCTTTCAATGGTTTTTTTTTTCTTATGGGCAAAATCTAATCAATTTACCAACAAGAAAATTGATTTAGAAGATCTTAAAGAAGAATAAAGTGTTGATAAGATCCAGATCTAACACTTTAAAGAACATAAAAAAATGTATATTTTTTTTTTTGTTATATATTTTTGTGATAGAATATGAACATTCTACACAAAGTGAGAAAAATAATAATAATAAGAGAATTAAAAGAGATAAGCGCAATGAAACATATATCCGATCTTGAGCCTAAAGCTCTGATACCAAAATGATATGGAAATCAACCCAAGGGAAAGTATGGAACGGATTACCTTGATGATCAAGATCAAGAGTAAAGAAAACTCGTTTCTAAACTCGTGATTCGAATCACTCCACAAGAGGTTTGATCAATACCACTTGAATGACTCTACATGCAAGTTCTAAACACAAGAATTTGCAAAGAAAGTTTAGCTCTCAACAAAGCTAAAATAGAAATTCTATTCTTAATTCCAAAATCTGATGTCTAATCAAAGAAAAGAAAGCTTTATATAGCCTTTACAAACCTTAACCTATGTGATACATAACTCCAAAATTAAATGGGCTAGTAAATGAGAAATACTCATAACCTCCATATTAAAATGGCTAGTTAATGGTGAAATATAGTAACCTATGTGGGTTACAATATAACCTTAACTCCTATATTTAAAACTAGCTTAAATATGAAAACAAATAGTTAAACTATAATTAAATAATGCAAATAATAAAATGTGCTTATTAGTCATCCTTGGACTATTTGATAAATTTAGCGGAGTTCATTAAATGCAACTTAAAGTGCATTTAATTCATCTCTGTCTTGAAGCTCAACTTTGCATAACATATAAGGGAGGTCACCAACGTCTTCTAGAATTTCCTTTGATGAGCTCACCATAGCTTGAATATAACTGTATAAGGTTTGTTGTAGCTTCTTGGCTCTCATCCTTGTAATTGGACCTTGAGGTATGGAAATTCCTTGGTCGTTGTTCATATCACAATGGCAAGTTTGGCTCCGGACCTGTGGTCTAGACGCTACTTCTAAACTTCAGGTTCTGTTTCTACTTCTAAATCACTACAAGGGGAGTAAGATTCAGATTACCTTGTTGATCGAATATCTCAAGGCAAGAATATTGTTTGAGATTCGAATCACTTCACTTCACAAGATCGATCATGTCTAGCTTGAATGATTCTTGTTGATCAAATATATCAAGGCAAGAACACTTGATTGAGATTCGAATCACTCCACAAGCAAGATTGATCATGTCGAGCTTGAATGATTCTACATGCAACCTAAACTACATAGAATTGCAAAGAAACTTAGCCATTGGCTAAAGAAAAGCACAAATGATTACTTTACTATATTTTCCAATTTTCCTTACAAATACAACATACATGACTTTATATAGCCTCAAAATGGAACTACTAAAGGCATTCCAAGAGTTGTAACATTCATACTTAATGGTCATAATTAACCATTATGTAATTGTAACCTAAAGTAAATTAAAAGTCTTAAAATAGATTAATGAAATACAATAACTCTAAATTACTCTAAATTGTAATCCACCCAAAATTTAAAGTATAAAACTTAATTCTTCTTCAATGTGGCATGAATTGAAATATCTTTTGATATTTTCAACAATATTTTTTTCACATCTTCATTGAAGCATATTGTATGATTGATGTCTCTTGGTTCATATCACTTCGACATGTTCTTCCGTTTGGGCAACCAAGCCCGTCGAGTTATCCCTACGCTCGAAGCCACCAGCATTTTTGGCCTTGTCTTATAGGGCCTCGACCCTAATCAGTAATTCGCGGACATGCATTGTGTAACGACCCAGATCCACCGCTAGCAGATATTGTCCTCTTTGGGCTTTCCCTTTCGGGCTTCCCCTTAAGGCTTTAAAACGTGCCTGTTAGGGAATCACGGTGTTCCAAATGTTCCAACTCCAAGGCGAAGAAGATTCAACAAACATTCATTCTTCATCTACAAAATTGGATCGGCTTGGTTCAACCATATGGATTACAAGCTGATACGATTGACGAAGGACAATTGACTATTTGCACGGTTGAAGTTGGAAAACTTTAAAATGTCAACAACAGGGTTTGAACCTACACAAAGTTTATTTCTTAAGCCACTCAAACATATCAACATTTGTTGAAAGATTTTATTGTTTTTTTGTTTTCATTTTGCAATGGTCAAATGGTTAAAATTGACTTCGTCTTTTGTGGAGATTAAAGGGGATCCGGATTGAATCCCGGCCACAAATGTCTTTTGTCAAGAGACTATAAATACCCACAATATGTTATGTAAAAATCAGATTCGTGGATGAATGTAATTCAGATCTCAAATTGAGACGTTTTCCTTAGAAATCCGAGCATCATATTTGCCATTTCTAAGTTTCAAGCAATTCTTATGGTAGAATTGCACCCGAGCCATTCAATCAAGCCTTGATCAAGTTCGATTGTGGAGTGACTCAATTTAGAACAAGGTTTCCAAATCTTGCTTCTAGATCTTCGATCATAAGAGGTAATCTAATTCTAGCCTTATCTCTTGGTTGATCCAAATTTGGTATAAGGAGGTGTTAATTACTTTGATTCAAGGGTTCTTGCTTCAAAAAAAAGCTTGGATCATTGGGGTGAGGATTAGGGTTGCCTTATCAGTTTGGTATCAGAGCCTAGGTTTACATCTTTGAGGCCGACTCTAGAATTGATTTTATCTTTCATTTCTGCTATTGTTTATCTTTTCTTTAAATTTGTCCATTTATTTTCTTGCTGTCATTTCCGCCATTATTCATCAACTTTTCACTTTGTTCTCATTTTCTTCCTAAAGATCACGTTGAGATCTTGAAAAAGAAAAAAAAAAATCTTATCATATTTGTTCTTATGATTGTGATTATAAACGATATTTATCATTTTTTTTAGATCATTTGCATGTTTATTTGAAGATCAAATAAACTTCGATTCACATCTTTTTCTTAATCCATCTAAATCTAGAACCGTTGTGTTTGATATTTTTTTTTTCTCATAATCCACGCTTGAAGATAAGTTCTAAATTTCTCGAATTCTGTAAAAAGGAGAGTTAGATTGTTCTTAAAATCTTCGTGTCCCTTATTTGTTTGTTCACGTCTTGTTTTATTTTGTTGTTATTTCATAATTAACTTATCTTGATTGCCTTGAATAGCTTCATACTATCAGAATTGCTTTACTGATATATTAACCTACCTTGATCATAATTTAGTCACTTTCCCAAACAGCCTACCTTTGTGTGTATAAACACGAGTGTCCCTGAGTGTAAAATCAGTGAGTTGAGTGTGTGAGGTCCTAAACATATTCCACTATTGTTTGTACAATCATGAACCAAGACGAAGGAAATGGAGGGGAGATCAATGAAGCTAGGTGGAGAGAAGCACAGGTTGGAACAATTACTCGTTTGAATCAAGTTATTAGTACATTGACAGACCGGATGGAGCGAATTGAAATAGCTTTAGGTAATCTTCAAGGGAGGGAAGTACTCTTGAATGAAGGAGTTGAAAATGAAGAAGATGACAATGTCACTCTTTTAGCGGGACATAGTCCTAGGGGAGGGAGAGATGTCGGTCGAGGGAGAGGAAGAGTCAGAAGAAGGGGTAGAGAAATTTTAGCACCAAAAAGAATTGAGAGGGAGTACTAGTATGAGAGAGAAAAAGAAAAAGGAGTCGGGGGAGTAAAGCTAAAAATTCCAACTTTCTATGGGAGATCTGATCCAGAGGAGTATTTGCAATATGAGAGAAAAATTGAGCATGTCTTCAATTGCAACAATTTCAGTGAAGAAAGAAAGTTGAAGCTTGTGGCTGAATTTTGTGATTACGCCATTATATGGTGGACATCTTTGAAATCAGAGTGGAGGAGAAATTATGAAGAACCAATTGAAACGTGGAAGGAATTGAAGACATTAATGAGAAAAAGGTATATTCCTAAGCATTATTCTCGAGTACTCAAGCAAAAACTCTATACTTTACAACAGGGATCCAAAAGTGTTGAAAAATATTACAAAGAAATGGAGATCCTTATTGAATAGAGCATGTATTGATGAAGATGAGGAAGATACAATGACTAGATTTCTTGGTGGGTTAAACCGACAACTTGCTCATCAAGTGGATAGGCAAGCGTACTTTGATATGCAAGAATTGTTACACCTTGCTGTCAAAATCGAAGGGCAACTAGCTTGGGAGAAGGAGAACTCCAAGAGGTATGGTATTTCAAAGTCTACTACTTTCAACCCTTGGAAAAAGAATGCAAATATTGAAAAGATAGATTTCAAAGTTGGAGGCAAGTATGATCTTGACAAAAAGAACAAAGCTGAGACCTCCAAGGGTAAAGAGAAAGCGGAGGAATATAAGGAGATTCGAGAAAAAAATAGAGACATCAAATGTTGGAAATGTCAAGGAATTGAACATCTTAGTCGTGATTGTCCTAACAAGAGAGTCATGATCATCAAGAATAGACAAGTTGTCACAGATAGTGAGGAAAGTGACCATGATGAGCTAGTTGAAGAAGAAATCCAGGAGAATAAGGAGGAACTAGAAGATGGGAGTCATTTGGTACTTGTTACCAGAACACTTCTTAAAACTCAAGTTATAGAGAATGATGTTGATGATCAAAGAGACAACCTATTTCACACAAGAAGTTTAGTCAAGGGGACTCCTTGTAGTCTTGTAATTGATAGTGGAAGCTGCACCAATGTCGTAAGTACAATGCTGATCAAAAGGTTGCTAATTGCAACCCAATACCATCCTAAACCTTACAAGCTTCAATGGCTCAATGACAGTGGAACAATGAAGGTAACTTCTCAAGCTTTAATATCTTTTACTTTAGGAAAATATAAAGATGAAGTTCTTTGTGATGTTTTACAATGCATGCTGGAGACATATTGCTTGGCGTCATGGCAATTTGACAAGAGGGTTATTGATATGAACCAAGAGGCATCAATTATAAAATATACTTCAATGAAGATGTGAAGAAAAGGTTATCAAAATTATCAAAAGATGTTTCAATTCATGCTCCATTGAAGAAGAATGAAGTTTGATGGTTGTAAATTTTGGGTGGGTTACAATTTAGAGTAATTTAGAGTTATTGTATTTTAAGACTTTTTATTTAATTTCGGTTACATTTACATCATGGCTAATTATGACCATAAAGTATGAATGTTACAACTCTTGGAAGGCCTTTAATAGTTTCATTTTTGAGGCTATATAAAAGCCTTGTAGGTTGTATTTGTAAACAGACTTGGAAAATATAGTAAAAGAAGCATTTGTGCTTTCTTTAGCCAATGACTAAGTTTCTTTGCAATTCTATGTAGTTTAGGTTGCATGTAGAATCATTCAAGCTCGACATGATCAATCTTGCTTGTGGAGTGATTCGAATCTCAAACAAGTGTTCTTGCCTTGAGATATTTGATCAACGAGAATCATTCAAGCTAGACATGATCGATCTTGCTTGTGGAGTGATTCGAATCTCAAACAATGTTCTTGTCTTAAGATATTCGATCAACAAGGTAATCTGAATCTTATTCCCCTTGTAGTTGATTTCTTATCATATCATTTGGTATCAGAGCTTCAGGCTCAAGATTGGATATATGTTTCCTTTGTGTTTCTTTTCAATTTGTTTTTTATCTTTTTAGTTTTTAATCGATCCAGAATAAAAAAATCAAATTTGGGCTCTACTAAAAAATTTGAGAGGTGAGAATGAGAGCTTCATTTGTGTAAATGAGTGCAAACATAGTGGCCTAAAATTCCTTGAGCATATACTCTTGAGAGAGTGTTGTGAGGTCCGTCGTATTTCCATAACTTATTTTTTGCAACAAAGTTACACAAATAGATTCGAGGACGAATCCTCTTGAAGAAGTGGAGAATGATATGAACCAAGAGGCATCAATCATACAATATACTTCAATGAAGATGTGAAGAAAAGGTTGTCAAAATTATCAAAAGATGTTTCAATTCATGCTACATTGAAGAAGAATGAAGTTTGATTATTGTAAATTTTGGGTGGGTTACAATTTAGAGTAATTTAGAGTTATTGTATTTTAAGACAATGTAGCATGAATTGAAACATCTTTTGATAATTTTGACAACCTTTTCTTCACATTTTCATTGAAGTATATTGTATGATTGATGCCTCTTGGTTCATATCAGTTATGTATGATGGCTATTTGAATCGGTATTCTTTTGTAAAAGATGGTAGAAAAATCATTCTTGTACCTTTGAATTCTGCAAATGTATTCACTGATTAATTAAAGTTGGAAGAAAAAAAGAAAGAGTTTTGAGGAAAAAGAGTTTGAAAGAAAAACCAGAGTTGAGTGAAAAAATAGAGAAAAGTCGAAGAGAAAAACATAGTGAAAAAAATAATGAAATTGAAAAAAAAAGGAAAGAATGTGAGTTGTTTGGCTAGAGTTGGAGAGGTTAGAAGGACAATGTTCTCACAAAAAACCATCTTTGTACTTGTGTACAAGGAAGGATGTTTGGTCTCTAACGATAACAATTTGTCTTTGCCTAGTATGTTTCAATCTCTTTTACAGGAATTTGATGACGTATTCCAAGATGAAGTCCCTAAAGAACTACCTCCCATTAGAGGTATTGAACATAAAATAGACTTCATTCCAGGGGCAGTAATTTCTAATAGGCCAGCTTATAGCCAATCCAATTGAGACTAAAGAACTTCAAAGGCAAGTAGAGGAGCTTATGGAGAAGGGCTATATACGAGAGAGTTTGAGTCCATGTTCTGTACCAGTCTTATTGGTGTCGAAGAAAGATGGAACGTGGCGCATGTGCGTGGATTGTAGAGCCACAACAAAATCACGGTAAAGTATCGACTTCCTATTCCTAGGCTAGACGATATGCTTGATGAATTGCATGGTTCATATTTATTTACAAAGATTGACTTGAAATCTGGATATCATCAAATTAGAATGCATGTAGGAGACGAATGGAAAACCGCGTTCAAAACTAAGTTTGGATTGTATGAATGGCTTGTTATGCCTTTTGGGTTAACTAATGCTCCTAGTACATTTATGCACTTAATGAATCACGTTTTGAGAGAATATTTAGGAAAACATGTTGTGTATTTTGATGATATTTTAATTTATTCAAAGACTTTGTTGGAGCATGTGGAGCATGTTAAGTTAGTTTTGATTACACTTAGAAAAGAGAAACTTTATGCTAATTTTAATAAGTGTAGTTTTTGCATGGAAAAAGTTAACTTTCTTGGATTCATAGTTGGTCAAAATGGAGTCGAAGTAGATGAAGAGAAAGTTGAGGCGATTAGGGATTGGCCAACACCACAAAATACAAGTGAATTTCGTAGTTCTCATGGGTTAGCTAGCTTCTATATTCCATTTATAAAAGATTTTAGCACCATAGCTGCACCATTGAATGACTTAGTAAAAAAGAATGTTGTTTTTAAATGGGGAGATATGCAAGAGAATGCATTCAATGAGCTTAAGAATAAATTAACCAATGCACCATTACTTGTCTTGCCTAACTTTGATAAAACTTTTGAAATTGAGTGTGATGCAGGTGGTTTGGGCATAGGTGCTGTTTTGATGCAAGATGGAAAACCCGTAATGTATTTTAGTGAAAAACTAAAGGGGGAAGCATTGAACTATCCTACCTATGATAAAGAATTATTTGTTTTAGTTCGCACATTGCAGGTGTGGCAACACTACTTATGACCTAGAGAATTTGTGATCCACTCTGATCATGAAAGCTTGAGTATCTTAAGGGTCAAAGCAAACTGAACCGTAGGCATGCAAAGTGGGTGGAGTTTATTGAAACATTTCCATATGTCATCAAATATAAGCAAGGTAAGGATAATGTGGTAGCTGATGCATTATCTAGAAGGTACAATCTTTTTACTTCTCTCCGTGCAAAAATTCTTGGATTTGCATATTAAAGAATTATATCGAGATGACCAAGACTTTGGAATCATTTATGCATCTTTTCTTACAAAAACAGCTATAGATGATTATTATGTGTTTCATGAATTCTTATTTAAGAAAAGTAAGCTTTGTATTCCTAAATGCTCTATCAGAGATTTGCTTGTAAAAGAAGCACATTGTGGTGGCTTAATGGGACATTTTGGGATTAACAAAACTTATAATATGTTGCATGAACACTTATTTTGGCCGAAAATGAAGCATGATGTTCATAAGTTTTGTAGTCAATGCTTTAAATGCAAAGAAGCTAAATCTAGATCACAACCAAATGGATTGTACACTCCTTTGAATGTACCTAATGAACCTTGTTATTGCATGTAACAAGACGGATGATGCAAAACATGTTGCTGACTTATTTTTTAGGGATGTAAGATTACATGGAATCCTTAGAATAATGTTAGTGATAGGGATGCTAAATTTCTAAGTCACTTTTGGAAAGTATTATAGGGTAAATTGGGTACCAAATTGTTGTTTTCAACTACATGTCATCTTCAGACGGATGGACAAACTGAGGTGGTTAATAGAACATTAGGAGCATTGCTTAGGGCTATTATTTCTAAGAATATTAAGTCTTGGGATGAATGTTTGCCATTTGTAGAGTTTGCATATAATAGAGCAATTCATAGTACAACTCATTGTTCTCCTTTTGAAGTTGTTTATGGATTTAATCGTCTTACGCCTCTTGATTTGCTTCCTATTCCTTCTAATATGTTTGTGAGTGACGCAGCCACAAGTAAGGCTTGATCAAAACATTGCACAAGGAGGTGAAGGAGAGAATTGAGAACCAAAATTTCAAAGTTGCTTCAAGGATTAACAAAGGACGGAAGGAAATCATTTTTAAACCTGGTGACTGGGTTTGGATACATTTTTGCTAGGAGCGATTCCCATCTCAAAGGAAGACAAAGTTACATCCAAGAGGGGATGACCCTTATCAAGTCCTTGAAAGAATTAATAATAATGCATATAAAATTGATCTTCCTGGAGACTTTTCAGTACATGTTGCTGACTCCCTTTTGATGTAGGTGATGATTTTTTTGATTCAAGGACGAATTCTTTTGAAGAGGGGGAAGATGATAAGAATCACGGTGTTCCAAATGTTCCAACTGAACCTATTACACGATCCAAGGCGAAGAAGATTCAACAAATATTCATTCTTCATCTACAAAATTGGATTGGCTCGGTTCAACCATCATTTGTAGAATTAGAAGCTGATACGATTGACGAAGGACAATTGAATATTTGCATGAATTAATAACAATGCATATAAAATTGATCTTCCCAGAGACTTTTCAGTACATGTTGCTAACTTGAGTCCTTTTGATGTAGGTGATGATTTTTCTGGACGAATCCTTTTGAAGAGAGGGAAGATGATAAGAATCACGGTGTTCCAAATGTTCTAACTGGACCTATTACACGATCCAAGGCGAAGAAGATTCAACAAACATTCATTCTTCATCTACAAAATTGGATCGGCTCGGTTCTCAGATTTTCTTTCCTTTATAACTATGGTTATAAGAAATTAATTTAGGATCGGATCTTCTTTCCTTTATCCAATATTTTACCAGATCATATAATAATCAAATCTCATTTTTGTCCTGTAAATCTGTAAGATTAGGGCAAACAATCTATTAAAATTGGCCAATAATATCAGTTTAGAAAATAAATACTGGGTAGGAGTAATGTCTGTTCAGAGAATATATATCTATTTATACAATCAGAAGTGAGGAGGGAAGATTGATGAAAGATTTGGTGAACAGAATTTAAAAATAAAATCGAAATATAAGAGGACAAGAAACTCCATTAAATTTTGTCCATTGTCGAGTAACAATAAATTCCCTACAACAGTCATTATAGAAAATAAGATATTTAGTGAAAATAATATATATATACACAACATTTCAAGACTTTTAACAATGGACCAAGGTAGATTAGAGATAATTTTATAGAGTTCAAACTTGAAACTGATGTCATGGGCTCACATAGGTTGACTTGGATTTCAAAGGACGGAATCAAACTTTCATTAAAGATATATTCGTAACAACGAATTAAGCTAACCAGGTAAGTGGCCTTACTATCAGCAAGGTTATATTTGATGTTGACACGTGCCCCGTGGTTCTACACGGGTCATATATATTGATATGTATGATATATTTGTGAATCGGTATGCTTATATTATGTTTATGTTATGTTATAATATGTGAATTGTATGATAATAAGTATGGTACGATGTGTTCAAGGATATGTTTGAGATAGGATACGAGAAGGATGCACAAAACAAAATCTAACGATAGGAGTAAGATATGTTCATGAAACGTTAAGGTTAGGTTACATACCGAAGTGCTATGGATAGGGGAGATTGATGAAAGAATATGATTAGGATATGGGTAGAAAGGGATAGGTTTGTGATAGATTGATAGAACGATAGCGTTAAGATACGTTCCTATGATGATATGACTAAGGTACATTCATGTAACGATATGACTGTGATAGATTAATAGAACGATAGCGTTAAGATACGTCCCATCATCTCATTTGCATGTGATTGTTGCATTAACCCCAATAGTGGGGTCACTTACTAAGTACTTCTTTAAATACTCAAGCCATGTGCTACTACATTTTTAAGGTTAAGGCAAGGCATTCCTGTACGACTGACGATGACATCGCAACTCGAGACCATGGCACATGCATAGGATAGTGGTATTTATTTCCTTTATTTTATTTAGTCTTTTGTTGTGTCGTTTTAAAGATGTTTTTGAAACACATAAGTCCATGGCTGTGTTTTAAGATAAAGGTTATGTTTTATGGAATTTAAACGAAGTCTTCCGCATTCAATATTTATGGTACGTATACAGTAGCGACCTTAAATTAAGTTGAAAATTTCGAGTTGTTACATATGGAGTATGGAATTTGGTAATCTAAATCTTCTAATATTAAATTATATGGGTTCACTAATAGCGATTGAGCAGGATCATTAGATGAAAGAAGAAGCATTTCAGTTAATGTTTACACTTTAGAATCAAGAGTGATCACTAGGAGCTCAAAGGAGCAAACAACAGTCGCGTTGTCAACTTCAGAAGTAGAATATGTTGTAGCAGCTCCAGCAGCATGTCAAGCTATTTGGCTAAGAAGAATGGTAGCTAATATTCAACAAGAGCAAAAAGGGGCAACAGAGATGTTTTGTGTTAACAAAGCAACTATCTCTATGAAAAAGAACCCAACATTTCACAGCTAAGCAAAACATATTTTGCTTCGACATAATTATATTCGTGATCTTGTTTCAAAGGAAGAAATTGTCTTGTAGTATTGTAACACCAATGAACAGCGGGCCCTTTTTGAGATATGATTCGAAAGAGTTATTAAGGCTTTATCAAAAGAAAAGTTCTGCTACTTAAGAGGATTACTTGACATCTTTAACATTGAATCAAGGAAGATTTTTGAGATATGATTCAAAGTTCTGACCCAGTTTTCTGGAAGCCGTTAGTAGTTTCCTAAACTTATGAATTTGTTTATGGTCAATTGTTTAGTACGATTTCCAAAATTTCGATTTTTAGATACCGTATAAGCCTATATATATATATATATATATATTTTGGAACTTCGCAACTCTCTTGGCAAGGCATGAGTAAACAATAATAAAGCATTTCAGCTTTAATCGATTATGTTTTTTTTGCTAACTCTTTCAATATTCTTTTCGCAACAAAATCCATATCAAAATGCTTGATGAAAAAAACCAAAAGATTGTGTACTTTGGCGTAGAGGATATTGAATAAACGTTAAATGTTAATTTTAGTGGGTTTTAAATTCAAAAGTCAGTGGTAAAGGAAAAAGCCAAGAGAGTTGAAGATGAAAGTCTAAGAGTGTTTATAGGCAATAGTGGCGTTTTATGGCTCAGGAAATAGTGACACTCTGATGGCTATAAGTAGTTTTAGAAGAGATTATAAATACATTGTTCTTTCTAGGGTGAAAAGCAGAGAAAAAAAGAAAAAAGAAAGAAGCAGAGAAGTAATAGAAGAGGTTTTTTTTTTCAGATAAATAAAGTGTTCTTTGTCTCTTTATATCGTTAGTGTGCGTGAGATTTATTTCACAAATTCGTGAGATTTCTTGAACAAATTGGTATTAGAGCCAAGCGAATGTGACGGGTCAAACATTGCTAGCGCGACTAACGAAGACAAACTACGAGCATTGGAGCATTCAAATGAAAGCTCTTCTCGTTCTCAAGATGCATGGGAGGTGGTCAAAGAAGGTTTCGAAGAACCAAAAGACACCACAGGTTATACGGAGGCACAAAACAGGGCGTTAAAAGAGGTGCGATCAAAAGATAGGGCGGCACTATACATGCTGTTCCAAGCCGTTGACGAGTCGGGTTTTAAGAAGATTGTCAGTGCAACTACTTCAAAAGAAGCATGAGACACTTTAGGAAAAGTGTTCAAAGGAACCGATTGAGTCAAGCAAGTGTGTCTCCAAACTCTTTGTGGCGAGTTGCAATCGCTAAACGAGCGCCTTTTGAAGGAGACACATGAGAAGAGAAAGGAGTTTGGAGCTCTGGTTCAGGCTAAAGAGGGTTTGGAGCTTGACTTGAAGAAGAATGCCGACAAGAAGAAACAGAGTCAAATGGATGAAGTGGGTGATAGGATTTGTAGGTTAGTTGAGAGTGAGAGAGTGAAGAATGTGGTGGGAGATTGAAAGATGAGAATAATGGGCTTGTTTTGAAAGTTGAGGGAGAGAGGGAGGAATGGATGAAGGTTTGTTGTGAGAGGGATGGAATTAAGGCTGATTTTGATGGATGGTTTGAGGAATCGGGGGATTTGAGAAGGAAAATGGCTGAAAGGAGAAGAATGAGAAAAGGGCTTTGGTTGAGATGGAGGATTTGAATGTGAAATACAAGAAGTTGTCTTGTGAAAAGATGGAAAGTGAGATTATGAATGGGAATCTGTTGAAAGAGAAGGAATTTGTTAAGAGGTTATTAGATGAATCCAGTAGGGTTATTGAAGATTCAGAGAGAAAAGTTGATTCGAAAACGAAGGAGAAAGTAGAGATTGAAAAAGAAAAGAAAGTTTTGAAAATGGAGATTTGAAAGGTTAATGAAGGATGTGGCTGAATTGTGGCGTCTTGCCAAACATTGTAGTTTAGAAATTTTTTGAGTGAAGTGACTAGAAGTGAACTAAAGCCAGTAACTCTCTACGTCGACAACAAATCTGCAATTGTACTGATGAAGAATCTTGTATTTCAGGGATGCAGCAAACACATTGACACTCCATTCCACTTCATCCATGAGTGTGTTGGGAAGAGACAAATCGTTGTGGAGTTCGTATGCACTAGAGAGCAACGTGCGGATATTCTAACAAAGGCCCTAACAATGGCTAAGTTTGCAGAGATGCAAGAATTGCTGGGAGTGAAGAATCTCGAACAAAGTTAAGTTTACGGAGGAGATTGTAAGCTTTTAAACTTGACTTAGTAGAATAAGTCACTAACTTATGGAGTAACTTCAAGAGAATTGTTAGTAGATTTATTAGAATATGTTACTAACTTATGGAACAACTATAGAAGAATTGGAAGTAGTTGACAAGTTGTGGTCCAAGTTTTGTGCTTGTGGACTAAGCTTTATACTTTAGTGAGGAAGATCTTAGTCGTTATTAACTTTTGGAGAAAGCTTAGGAAGCTAGTTAGTATATTTCTCCACTATAAATACTCATGAGATCTATGTTTTTTTGACAACAACAACAAATTGAATTGAAAATCAAATTGCTTAAGGTTTCTTTCCTTCAAAAGATCTCTCCCCTCATGTTGTTCCATTGCTTCCTTTACTTGTTTCGACATATTTCGATCGTGGATCATATCCAATATTATAGGAAACTAAATAAGAGAAAAGTGAAGAATAAGTGTCTTCTCTCTCGTATAGGGAAGTAACAGTGTTTTTCAAGGTAGGCCTATGGTTAGGTTATCATCAAATCGAGATCAGAGACGAGATGTACCCAAGACAACGTTTAGATACGGTCATTATGAATCCCTGGTCATGTATTTTGGACTCATCAATGCCCATGTCATGTTCATGGAGTTAATGAACTGAGTGTTCAAGGGGTGTCTGAAACATTCGTTATCATGTTCATAGATGACATCCTTGTGTATTCTAAAATGATCCGGGAAGTCCTCCAGAAAGTCCTGACAATTTTGAGGGGGAAAAGTTGTATGCCAAATGCTCCAGGTGCGAATTTTGGTTACGAAAGGTCTCATTTTTAGGACATTGATCACTCGTGAAGATATATAGTAAAATGGTGTAAAGTTCACAAGAATAAGTGCAAGTATACAATGTCACAAGTAGATAGTAACAAGTAGATTATAAATTTCACATAGAACCTATTTTCTAGTAACTTTTGTGGTTAAAAATTAAGTGAGTTTTAAGTGCCATTCAAATGTGTGTTCATGAGTTTAAACTATCTAAAAAAAAATATTCACATAGTGATAACTGCGGTAAAAAAGCATAGAGCGATGAGAAAATCAATAATAATGAGGAAGGTTCGGCTAGTAGAACTTACATAGAAAAGTTGTAGAACCTTGTGGTGGACTTCAACTCCTTTTAATAGATTCAGAGTCCTCTTCTGAGGTCATGTGTGGTGATTACTTTCATAACCATTTTGTAACTTCTATTAACAAGGCTCTAGAAGAGAAAATATTTCTAACCATCAATTATCTTTAAGTATCATTGCAATGAAACTAGAGTATTAAAGAGAATTTCCTTGCTCTCTTTCTTCTTTCAAATAACAGAACAATTGTGATATGAACCAAGAGACATCAATTATACAATATGCTTCAATGAAGATGTGAAGCAAATATTGTTGAAATTATCAAAAGATATTTCAATTTATGCCACATTGAAGAAGAATGAAGTTTCATGTTATAAATTTTGGGTCGATGACAATTTAGAGTTATTGTATTTTAAGACATTTTATTTACTTTAGGTTACAATTACGTAATGGTTAATTATGGCCATTAAGTAGTGATATGAACCAAGAGACATCAATCATTCAATATGCTTTAATGAAGATGTGAAGAAAATATTGTTGAAATTATCAAAAGATATTTCAATTCATGCCACATTGAAAAAGAATGAAGTTTCATGATTTAAATTTTGGGTGGATTACAATTTAGAGTAATTTAGAGTTATTGTATTTCATTAATGTATTTTAAGACTTTTAATTTACTTTAGGTTTCAATTACATAATGGTTAATTATGGCCATTAAGTATGAATGTTACAACTCTTGGAATTCCTTTAGTAGTTTCATTTTGAGGCTATATAAAGCCATGTATGTTGTATTTGTAAGACTTGAAAAATATAGTAAAAAGAGCATTTGTGCTTTCTTTAGCCAATGACTAAGTTTCTTTGCAATTCTACATAGTTTAGGTTGCATGTAGAATCATTCAAGCTCGACATGATCAATCTTGCTTGTGGAGTGATTCGAATCTCAAGCAAGTGTTCTTGCCTTGAGATATTTGATCAACAAGAATCATTCAAGCTAGACATGATCGATCTTGCTTGTGGAGTGATAGGTTGACTTGGATTTCAATGGACTTTCATTAAGGATAACGACGGAACATCAGCCTAAGCTAACCAGGTAAGTGACCTTACTATTGGCATGGTTATATTTGATGTTGACACGTGCCCTGTGGTTCTGCACGTGTCATATATATTGATATGTGTGAATTGTCTGTGGATCGATATGCTTCCTATATGTTATGTTATGTTATAATATGTGGATTGTATGATAATAATTATGGTACGATGTGCTCTAGGAGATGTTTGAGATAGGATACGAGAAGGATGCACAAAACGAAGTGTAACGATAGGAGTAAGATACGTTAATGAAACGTTAGGTTAGGTTACATACCGGAGTGCTATGGATAAGAGAGATTGATGAAAGAATACGGTTAGGTTATGGGTAGAAAGGGATAGGTTTGTGATAGATTGATAGAACGATGGCGTTAGGATACGTTCTGGTGATGATATAACTAAGGTACGTTACGTAATGATGTGTCTGTGATATGTATAAGAACGTTAAGGCTATGGTAAGTTAGAGAATGATATCACTATGAAGTGTTTACGTTATGACTTGTTTATGATATGATGCATTGTATGCTAGATTATTGTGCTTAAGTACGTAGTTATGTGAATGTGAATGTATGCTTTTAGTCTGATATGATGTGTAATGCATGTAACGATGTGTGGTCCTTGAACGATTATGGCTTGTTTGTATGAATATTTGAATGTAACTGCATGAATTGTACGACATGAAATACGATAAATTGCATGAAACATAACCCCGTTAAGAATATGTATGATATGTAAAGAAATGAGAATGGGAATGACATGTAAGCATGAAAACGTGACAGGGGGTTATGTTCATTAATGATAACTGTAGGACTAGTGGGACCTCATGCATATTGTGTGCTCATGCATTTGGGGGGATACCCCTATCCTATCACGAGGGTACGGACGCGTACATCCAATGGTAGGACAACGATCGTTATGCTTTGCATAGCGCTGCTGTGACGGTTCTAGTTTTATCGGGTCCCGGTATAAGGGCTCACAGAGCATGCCCACTGGCTAGCAGTGGCCCAGCGGTGTGCGAACTAGCTAGTGAGCCCATACTCGCACGTATGGGCTGCGTGTAGAGTATATGGTACACGTCCACGATTACTTGTTAGGATTACACCGTAGGGAAAACGAAACGAAACAAAACGAAATGAAACGAAACGAAAAGAAACGAAACGAAAGATAGGTCCCATCATTTCATTGCATGTGATTGTTGCATAACCCCGATAGGGGGTCACTTACTGAGTATTTCTTTAAATACTCAAGCCATGTGCTACTACATTTTTCAGGTTAAGGCAAGGCATTCTTGTACGACTGACGACGGCATCACAACTCGAGATCATGGCACATGCATAGGATAGTGGTATTTATTTCTTAGACTTATGATAGAATAGGATATTTTAAACTTAAACGCTTATTTATTTTATTTCGGGTCTTTTGTTGTGTCGTTTTAAAGATGTTTTCGAAACACGTAAGTCCATGACTGTGTTTTAAGTTAAAGGTTCTGTTTTATGGAATTTAAATGAAGTCTTCCGCATTCAATGTTTATGGTATGTATACAGTAGCAACCTTAAATTAAGTAGAAAATTTTGGGTCGTTACATCACCTACACGGAGGATAATTGGGCATAGTTAGACATGAGGGAAATCGTTAGATTGCATGGAGTTCGACCTATTGTATTGGACAAGGACCCACATTTTGCGTTGGTATTTTGGCATAGCCTTCAGAAAGTGTGAGGTACTCTCCTTGATTTCAATAGTTCCTTCCAAGTCATGTTCTTAAATCTTTCTTTGAGGCAATTGGGTAAACTTGGTTGCAATTTTTAGATCTTAGTTGGAATAATTTACGTTTTAATTTAGAAAATAAAATCCAAGGATTAACCGTGTATTCTAGAAATTTATGATTTGAGATTAGAAATTAAATATCAAAATTATCTACTTGTTTATCTCAATGTCTTACCACTCTTCCCATTTTGACTTTACGAAAAATGTTAGATAATCCTAGAAAAATTAAATATAAAAAATAGCTAAGTGTTCTGGGTGTTTACGGTGCAAAATTAGATAAATTTTTTTTTGCCAAAAAGCAAGAAAAATCTCAAAATAATAATAATAATAATAATAATCAAAAGGAATTTGCCCAAACCAAGTTTGAAACTTGGAAAGCGAAGCTAGAAACCGAACCTGAGCTTTAGAGGTAGCACCTAGACAACAAGTTCGGAGCAAAACTTGTGATAGGCTTCGATAAAATCCAATAGCCTTCAACCCATCCATTTTCAGTCCAACGCAATCACAGACACATCAAAATCAAATCAATAACCTTCGACCTAGATCTACCAGACTCCTAGCCCAACCCAACCAGACTTGGTGACTCGATGTTGTGCCAAATAAGTACGACCACTATTTGGCCAATTTAAAATGTTCTAAGCTAAATTAGAGGTTTAATTATGAAGATTAGGTAGATTGAATTGCTCAAACATATTTTAACTCGATGTTGTGATCTCACGTAAGTTGACTTGAATTTCAAGTGACAGATCCGGACTAGCTCCATGGATAAATTACTGACTTTAGGTTAGTGTTGGAGATGTCAAGGGGTAGGACACTATAGTAGAGATTGCCCAAATGCAAGAATTAAGACCATCAAGGAGGGAGAAATTGTTACGGATGACGAGGCACATGACGACATAAATGAGGAAACTGATGAGAGTGAGGAGTTTAGTGAAGAGGACCCTACACATATATCTTTGGTTACTCGACGAGCTCTAAACACCCACATTAAGGAGGACGGCCTAGACCAATGGGAGAACTTATTTCAAACTCGGTGTCTTGTTCAATCTGTACCTTGTAGTGTTGTCATTGATAGCGGTAGTTGCACCAATGTTGTGAGTTCCATTCTGGTCAAAAGACTTAATTTAAAGACACAATTACATCCACGACCATACAAGCTTCAATGGTTGAATGATCATGGGGAAGTATGGGTAACTCAACAAGCTCTTGTTTCTTTTACTATTGGAAAATATGTTGATGATGTTTTATGTGATGTTGTATCCATGCATGTTGGAGATTTACTACTGGGGAGGCCTTGGCAATTTGATCGTCGGGTAATGTATGATGGGTATGCAAATTGATACTCTTTTACTCATAACGGTAGAAAAACTACTCTTATTCCATTGTCTCCAAAAGATGTATTTATTGATCATTGCAAACTTGAAAAGAAAAGGCAAGAGGCTGATGCAAAAGCAGAGATTGAAAAAGAATCAAGTGAAAAAAAAGAGCTTGAGTGAAAAGCAAGAGAGTAACACTCAGCCTAGAGAAAAAAATGAGAGAAAAGCTAAATCAGTAAGCTTGTATGTAATATGAACCAAGAGAGATGTGAAGAAAATATTGTTGAAATTATCAAAAGATATTTCAATTCATGCCACATTAAAGAAGAATGAAGTTTCATGTTATAAATTTGGGTGGATTACAATTTAGAGTAATTTAGAGTTATTGTATTTCATTAATGCAATTTAAGACTTTTTAGTTACTTTAGGTTACAATTACATAATGGTTAATTATGACCTTTAAGTATGAACGTTACAACTCCTGGAATGTCTTTAATAGTTTCATTTTGAGGCTATATAAAGCCATGTATGTTGTATTTGTAAGTAGACTTGGAAAATATAGTAAAAGAAACATTTGTGCTTTTCTTTAGCCAATGGCTAAGTTTCTTTGCCATTCTATGTAGTTTAGGTTGCATGTAGAATCATTCAAGCTCGACATGATCAATCTTGCTTGTGGAGTGATTCGAATCTCAAGCAAGTGTTCTTGCCTTGAGATATTTGATCAACAAGAATCATTCAAGCTAAACATGATCGATCTTGCTTGTGGAGTGATTCGAATCTTAAACAATGTTCTTGCCTTGAGATATTCGATCAACAAGGTAATCTGAATCTTATTCCCCTTGTATTGATTCCTTATCTTATCAGTATGTTAGATCAAGTGAGGGTAGGAATGTTTTGCTCTCTAACAAGACTATTCTTGTACTTATGTGCAACGGGTCTTGTTACTTTACTAACATGCTTAACCCTTCTTTGCCTAGTGATTTTGTTGTGCTTTTGCAAGAGTTTGAAGATTTATTTTCCGAGGAGATGCCTAGTAGTTTGCCACCACTTAGAGGGATTGAACACAAGATTGACTTCATTCCTGGCGCGCCCATTCCAAACCGACCAGCTTATAGGACCCATCCAAAGGAGGCTGAAGAGATACTAAGGCAAGTAAGTGAACTCCTTGCTAAAGGCTATGTACGTAAATTTAATGAAATGTAGCTTTTGCATGGAAAAAGTTAACTTTCTTGGGTTTGTAGTTTCATCTAATGGTGTTGAGGTTGATGAGGAGAAAGTGAAGGCTATAAAAGATTGGCCTACACCTAAAAACGTAAGTGAGGTAAGAAGTTTTCATGGTCTTCCAAGTTTCTACCGTAGGTTCATTAAGAATTTTAGTACAATTGCTTCACCCTTGACTGAACTTGTTAAGAAAAATGTATCCTTTATATGGAAAAAAGATCAAGAACTTGCTTTTAATACTTTGAAAGAAAAATTGAGTTCTACTCCCTTGCTTGCATTACCTAATTTTGAGTCTACTTTTGAAATTGAATGTGATGCTAGTGGAGTAGGGATACGTGCTGTATTAATGCAAAATCAAAGACCTTTAATGTTCTTTAGTGAGAAGTTGACTGGTGCATCTTTGAGGTATCTAACTTATGACAAAGAGCTTTATGCTTTGGTTCGTGCATTGCAAACCTGGCAACATTATCTTTGGCCTAAGGAGTTCATTATTCATATGGATCATGAAAGTTTAAAGCATTTGAGAGTACAAAATAAACTCAACAGACGACATGCTAAGTGGTTAGAATTTATTGAAACATTCCATTATGTCATAACATGTAAACATGGTAAGGAGAACATTGTTGCAGATGCTTTATCACGAAGGTATGTCCTCCTCAATACTTTGAATGCTAGGTTGTTGGGTTTTGAACACATAAAGGATTTGTATCAACATGACATGTTCTTTGCTCCTTTTGTTGAATCTTGTGAAAAAGGACTCATTGTGGATAATTACTTGTTGTTAGATGGATTTTTGTTCCGAAAAGGCAAACTTTGCATACCATCTTGTTCCATCCGTGAGCTACTTGTGAGGGAAGCTCATGGAGGTGGTTTAATGGCACACCATGGAGTTTCTAAAACTTATGATATGCTTTATGAACATTTTTTTTGGCCTAAAATGAGACATGATGTTCATAAAGTTTGTGCTCGTTGCATAGCATGTAAAGAAGCTAAGTCTAGGCTTCAACCACATGGTTTATACTCCCCATTATCGGTTCCTAATGGTCCTTGGATTGATATGTCAATGGATTTTGTTTTAGGTTTACCTAGGACTAGGAAAGGTTATGATAGCATCTTTGTTGTGGTTGATCGATTTAGTAAAATGACTCATTTTATTCCTTGTCACAAAACTGATGATGCAAAACATATTGTTGACTTGTTCTTTAGGGAAGTTGTACGATTGCATGGCATTCCTAAAAGCATTGTTAGTGATCGTGATGTAAAATTTTTAAGCCACTTTTGGCGTGTTTTATGGGGTAAGTTAAGAACTAAGCTAGTATATTCAACTACTTGTCATCCTCAAACGGATGGACAAACTGAAGTTGTTAACAGAACCATGACTGCTATGCTTAGGGCTATTATTGATAAGAATCTTAAGACTTGGGAGGATCGTTTGCCATATATAGAATTTGCATATAATAGGGTTGTTCATAGCACTACTAAATGCACACCTTTTGAAATTG
This sequence comes from Cucurbita pepo subsp. pepo, assembly GCF_057944985.1. Lineage (NCBI taxonomy): Eukaryota > Viridiplantae > Streptophyta > Magnoliopsida > Cucurbitales > Cucurbitaceae > Cucurbita > Cucurbita pepo. The sequence goes on along the minus strand of NC_141800.1, from coordinate 10,143,016 downwards.
TTTATGGCTTTAATCCTTTAACCCCCATTGACTTGTTACCTATACCGTCAAAAGAGTTTGTGAATTTTGATGCAAATGTCAAGGTTGAGTTTGTCAATAAACTGCACAAGCAAGTAAAAGAACAAATCGAGAAACAAAATTCCAAGGTTGCCACCCGAATTAATAAAGGACGTAAGATTGTCATCTTTAAGGCAGGAGAATGGGTTTGGGTGCATTTCTAAAAAGAAAGATTTCCTACTCAAAGAAAACCTAAGCTTTTACCACGAGGAGATGGACCTTTTCAAGTTCTTGAGCGCATCAATGACAATGCTTATAAACTTGATTTGCCAGGTAAGTACAGTGTTAGTGCAACTTTTAATGTTGTTGATTTGAGTTCTTTTGATGTAGGTGATGGCTTGGATTCGAGGACGAACCCTTCTCAAGAGGGGAGAATGATATGAACCACAACTAAGGAATTTCCATACCTCAAGGTCCAATTACAAGGACGAGAGCCAAGAAGCTACAACAAACCTTATACAGTTATGTTCAAGCTATGGTGAGCTCATTAAAGAAAATTCTAGAAGAAGTTGAAGACCTCCCTTATATGTTGTGCAAAGTTGAGCTTCAAGAAAGAGATAAATTAAATGCCCTTTAATTTGCATTTAATGAACTCCGCTGAATTTATGAAAGTAGTCCAAGGATGACTAATAAGTACATTTCATTCATGGCACTATTTAATTATAGTTGAACTATTTGTTTGTCATATTTAAGCTAGTTTTAAATATAGGAGTTAAAGTTATATTGTAACCCATATAGGTTACCATTAACTAGTCATTTAATATGGAGGTTATGGTCATTTCTCATTACTAGCCCATTTAATTTGGGAGTTATGTATCACATAGGTTAAGGTTGTAAAGGCTTTAAAGCCTCCTTTTCTTTGATTAGACATCAGATTTTGGAATTAAGAATAGAATTTCTATTTTAGCTTTGTTGAGAGCTAAACTTTCTTTGCAAATTCTTGTGTTCAGAACTTGCATGCTAGAGTCATTCAAGTGGTATTGATCAAATCTCTTGTGGAGTGATTCGAATCACGAGTTTAGAAACGAGTTTTCTTTACTCTTGATCTTGATCATCAAGGTAATCCGTTCCATACTTTCCCTTGGGTTGATTTCCATATCATTAGGTAAGGGACCTTAATGTTGGCTTGGTTGGATGATTTGATTATAACGTGTCTCTGCACGTAACATATTTTATCGTTGTATAATGTGTACTATCTTACATTTACGCTATGTTATGCTATGTTGTAGAGCTCCATTATGTTAGGCTATGTCATGTTATGCTGTGCCAAGTTGTAAGTTATGCTATAATATGTTCATGCCATAATATGGAGTTATATTATATTATCAATGACACATGATGCGTAACCCTCGAACTTGTTGGGTTTTATGTCCTAAAACACATAGTTTGTAAACAAAAACATACTCTATTTTCAATAAAGTTATTATTGATGTTTATTCAGTAAAGATTGTTATTGAATGATATGAACCAAGAGACATCAATCATACAATATGCTTCAATGAAGATGTGAAGAAAATATTGTTGAAGTTATCAAAAGATATTTCAATTCATGCCACATTGAAGAAGAATGAAGTTTCATGTTATAAATTTTGGGTGGATTACAATTTAGAGTTATTGTGTATTTTAAGACTTTTTATTCACTTTAGGTTACAATTACGTCATGGTTAATTATGGTCATTAAGTATGAATGTTACAACTCTTGGAATGCTTTTAATAGTTTTATTTTGAGGTTATATAAAGCCATGTTATGTTGTATTTGTGAGTAGACTTGGAAAATATAGTAAAAGAAGCATTTGTGCTTTTCTTTAGCCAATGACTAAGTTTCTTTGCAATTCTATGTAGTTTAGGTTGCATGTAGAATCATTCAAGCTCGACGTGATCAATCTTGCTTGTGAAGTGATTCGAATCTAAATCAAGTGTTCTTGCCTTGAGATATTTGATCAACAAGAATCATTCAAGCTAGACATGATCGATCTTGCTTGTGGAGTGATTCGAATCTCAAACAATTTCTTGCATTGAGATATTCGATCGACAAGGTAATCCGAATCTTACTCCCCTTGAATAAAGTGAATTTTATGATTATTAATCTAAATCCAATAAACTAAGAACACTCTGACTATAGTATGATTACTTGAACTATATATAAAGACATAAGAGTGGATCAAGTTCAAGTATATAGTCAAAATAATCTATAGTACAGGGATAAGGCTGAGTACCTTATCCTTAGGACACTATGGATGCGACCCACTTTTGTATATGACATAAACAATGTGATCACTAAATTGTACATGTGTAGACATGTGAGTGGGGGCGTCCTATGCAATGAGTATTGCATAAGATCGGACTATGAAGAAAATCACTCTCACTTTATAATGTCATTTACTGTTGAGACTGATTTTCTTTTCATTCGATAACTTAGGTAACTCGATCTTAATCCTGAGCTAACCATGAACTCCTGTTTCTTCGAAATTATTCTTAGATTTTCATGGGTGAGAGTGGCTCGAGTTCGCCGACTCAATAGGTCTCCCATTTCAGGGGTAAGACTGAGTGAATGGCTGGGGACATGGGGTGCAAGATGGAATTCACTCCTATCCACTTTTAGGGATAGAAGAGAGGTAGTTCCCTTAAGTACTGACTTCAGGCCTTGAACAAGGGGCCCCACCCTCTCATTTGCCTGAGAGGGATTCGGTTTACTGGTTGGACCACAAATCAATTGTTCATTAGAGGATTAGTGGGACATAAGGAACAAGAAGTAACTTCAGGGGTAAAACGGTAAATTGACTCAACTCTAGTTACGAACAACATGTGAAGGATCGACTTACTAATCATGGTTATATCAAATTGATAGAAATATATCTATAGTGAAGGGAGTGCAACTACTAGGCTATAGTGGAGTGTCCTAGTAGTTAACGAATGTTTGGTTAACAAAGTTAATGAGCTTAACCGGTTAATCTTGGATCGTTGAAGCCCATGATCTATAGGTCCATTAGGTTCCTCTACTAGCTCATATCGGACTAAACCATAGAACATTGTGACGAGTGAGTTCGAAGTGTTTGAATTCAAATTAGGGAATATGCGCTACATATATACAATATGTTTAACCGCATTTTTGTTTTATTTACGAATTAAACAAAAAGAGAGAATCTAAGATATTTAAATAAGATTTAAATATTTTAATCAAATATGCATCGGAATTGATTGGGATTGGTATTTGAATTAATATTAAATATTAATTAAATTGTTTAATTAACCCTTTAATATTACTTTAATTTGAAATTAATTATTCAAATTAATTGTTGAATTAAAATGAAGAAAGTCAAAATGTTGACTTCATTTAATGGAAAAATCAGTTAGTGGAATTTTGAGGTGTCAAAATTTGGTTTATCAAACTTGTATGCTTGCCAAATAAATCCTACAAATTTGAGTGGAATTTTGAGTGTCAAAATTTGGTTAACTCAAACTTGCGTGCTTGCCACATAATTTCAAACATTTGAGTGAAACTTTGAGTGTCAAAATTTGGTGATCTCAAATTTGCATAAACATGCAAACACGACTCTATAAATAGAGTGATCAAGGTACATGGAACTTCTTCCTTGGAAAAACCTTGAGAAAAACTCTCACAAACTCTCTCTTCATATGTACTAAATCCCTCCCAAGTTTTGCCACTCACCGGATTCCACAATCCCGTTCTAAGGCAGGAGAATATTGGAGAAGACACTAGTGGTGGTTCGAAACTGGTTCGTGAAAAAAAAAGAAATTTGAATTACAAAAGGTTAGTACTCAAAGACCTTGAGTTTTAATACTTATGAACATGCTAGTTATTTACGATAATTGATGTTTTAAGAGTGCCTAAGATCCAAATTGCTTCCGCATGTGTTATATTAACTCCGTCAATTGGTATCAGAGCAAGTTTTAGGCACTTTATTTACATTAATTTGAGCATGGTGGGTACCATTTCATGTATGAAATTTTGTGGTTACATTAATTTGAGCATGGTGGGTACCATTTCATGTATGAAATTTTGTGGTTGCTAAAGTGGATGTTTTTGGTTTTGGCATATTTTTTTATGCTTCCATTTGATACCATTATTATGACAAGCCTAATGTCTATGGGCTTTAATGAGTATAACCAGCTTTTAAATTTTTATGGAGACATTAGAGTCCATTGTAGGTTGTAATTGATCGAAAATGGAAGAGATAGCAAGCTGAACCGAAGAAGAAGATGGAAGAGGCGGTTTGGGTGTTTTTTTCTGTTGTTCGAGTCCGGTTCAACGTTTTTAAGGGTTGGTTCACCTAGTTCGTGATCCTCAGGAGCAGTTCAAGTTATTTTTAATTATTAATGATATGAACCCAACAACTGATCACTTGCATGTACCCAAACGAGCAATTACAATAAGTAATACAAAGAAGATTCAAGTATGAAATCAAGAAAATAATGGAGTGGCTAACATTGAAAAGTGATTAGAAGACTTGCCTTTGGTAATTGAACTACAAATTAAGACAATTTATGAATGCCTTATTTTCTTCAATTTGTATTTAATAGCATTTATTAGTAATTTGTAGTGGGTGGTTGGACTTTATTATGTTACATGCCTTTAAATAGGCCCAAAAGATAACCTTAACATAATAAAGTTCAACCACCAACTACAGATCACTAATAAATTCTATTAAATACAAATTGAAAAAAATAAGGAATTTATAAATTGTATTAATTGGTAATTTAACTACTAATGACAAGTACTTTAATCACTTTCCAATGTTAGCCACTCCATTATTTTCTTGATTTGATACTTCAATCTTCTTTGTATTGCTTCTTGTAATTGCTCGTTCGGGTACATGGAAGTGATCAGTTGTTGGATTCATATCATCCCCCTTTCTTTAAAAGGATTTGTTCTCAAATCAAATTCAGGATTTGTTCTCAAATCAAATTCTTCGTTTCTTTCTGGACAAGAACTGAATATTGTTTTTTTTTTCTTTACTAATATATTTTTTTTCTCACTTCGTTTCTTTCTTGGCTTTCATTCATCCTTTGCCCCTCACTTTTTTTTTTCACTCTTATCTCTCTCTTTTAACTTAGTTTCTTCTCTCCACTGTTGTTCTTCATATTCTTTTATTTTCTTCTCTAATTTCAATTGGTCACAATGTACTTTATATGGAGACAACGGAAGTAAAGTAAATTTCTTCCCATACAAAGTAAAAGTATACTTGTTCATCAAACCATCAAATGTTACCTTTCTATCATATTGCCAAGGTCGGCCGAACAAGATGTCCCCCGCATGCATTGGTACGATATCACAAAGGACTTCATCTTTATATCTTCCAAGAGTAAAAGAAATAAGAGGTTGGGAGTTCACCTTAATTTCTTCATTGTTTGTCAACCATTGAAGTTTGTACGGTTTTGGATGGGGATGGACAAAAAGTTGAAATCTTTTTACAAGGAAGCTGCTTACCACATTTGTGCAACTTCCACTATCAATCACAAGGCTGCATGGGTTTTCTTTGATCAAACATCTTGTGTGGAACAAGTTTTCCCTTTAATCTTCAAATTTCTCTTTCTTATTTGAACATTGAGTACCCTTCTTGTGATCAAAGATATGGAATTACCTTCTTCAACATACTCATTATCATATGCTGCGATTTCTTCCACAAGCTGTCAATCATGATCCTCACATTCATCATCTGAATCATGTATACCATTCCTTATCACCATAACTTTTTTATTAACACACTCTTTGCTCATGTGTCCAAACCCTTTGCACTTCCAACATTGAATAGAACTATTGAAACTCTCAGCCTCAAATCTTTTTACCATTGAAACTCTCAGCCTCAAATCTTTTAGCAGCCACAAACTTTGCTTTTGGTGACATCGATTCATTTCTATTCACAAAACTATCCTTGTTTCAAGTTTTTGAATTTGAAAACGCGTTAGTTTGTGATGTGTACCTTTTTTAATGCTCTTTTTCTTTCTTCAATTGGTCTTCAATTTTGAGAGCATAAATACATGTCTTCCAGATATGGTGGTAGATTTCTGTCAACAAGATGAGCAATTTCTCGATTCAAACCTCTAAAGAATCTAGACATGGTATCTTCTTCTTCTTCTCTAACATTTTCTCTTTCCATCATAGTCTCCATCTCTTGATAATATTCCGCCACACTTTTTGTTCCTTACCTCAAACCTTGCAATTTAGTTTTCAAATTTCTTTCATAATGTTTTGGAACATACCTTTTTCTCATGGCTTCTTTAAGTTCTTCCCAAGTCTCTATTGGGTCCTCCTCTTTCCTTCTTCTCTCGGATTTGAGATGTTGGTATCAATCACCGACATGATTGGTAAATTCGGCAATAGCAAGTCTCATCTTCTTATTTTCACTATAGGTGTTGCAATCAAACACATGCTCTATCTTTCTTTCCCATTGCAAGTATGCCTCAGAATCGCCGTTCCACAAAAGGGTGGGATTTTGAGTTTAACTCCCGCATCTCTATCTTCATGTACTCTTTCCATCCTTTTAGGTTGCATAATAGTTGCATGGTTATTTCTTCCTCTCCATCTTCATTCAATTTGTCTTTTTTGTACTACTATACCTTCATCTTCTTGTAATGCTCGTTCTTGTCTTTGTTGTTGTGCCCTTCTTTCTTGTCTATCTTCCATCATCATTTCCATCATACCTTGAATTGCTTGAAGAATGGTTGTATTAAGATCTGGTACTGGTGGTACTCCTCCATTATGTGACATTTTCTTATCAGTAATAGGGACCTCTCCACACTTCTCACAAAAAACTTCAGTCAGGGACACTCATGTTTAACACTCAAAGGTAGGTTTTTGGTACTAGGTCAAGAATGTAAAGGCTGTTTTTTCTTTTTTTTTTTTTTTTTTTTTTTTTTTTTTTTTTTTTTTTTTTTTTTTTGTGCAATCTTGCTTTAAGCTTGATTTTAACCAATTCAACGATAAACTCTAACAAGCTAAGACTAGTATCTCAAGAATTAAGAGCTTGAAAATTTTGAACAAACATAAATGATAAGAACTAAATATATATAAAAAAAATAAATAAAAATTCAGAACTGATTTTTTTTTTTTACTACAATTTTTTTTTCTTTTTTTCTTTTTCTACTAATTCTTCTTTCTTTCCTTTTTTTTACTCAATAATCTAAGAGAAAAAAATTGATAGAAAAAAAATAACAATAAAGATATTTCACCTCTAGTGCGGCCAAAGAACGTCGACCAAATGCTCTGATACCAAATGATAAGCGCCAACAATGCTAGATTTTTGCAAAGCTAGAGGTCCTTCTAGAATTCTTGCAAAACGTTCACAGAGAAAGCTAACTTAATGGATTGATTCCAACCAAGAGCTGGTTAGAAGATGAATGACTCTTAGATCGAACTTGGAATCTATGATGGTCACTCTTAGATACCAAGACAATTAACTCCAGAATTAGCTTGATCAAAATTAATTCAATGAATCGGTTTAAACATCAAACCTAAAGCAAGAAAACACTAGGGTTTAGGTTTAGTTTAAATAGGCCCAAAAGATAACCCTAACATAATAAGGTTCAACCACAAGCAACTAATAAATGCTATTAAATACAAATAGAAGAAAATAAGGCATTCATAAATTGTCTTAATTGGTAATTCAACTACCCACGGCAAGTCTTCTAATCACTTTTCAATGTCAGCCACTCCATTATTGCTTCTTGTAATTGCTCGTTCGGGTACATGGAAGTGATCAGTTGTTGGATTCATATCAACAGTCCTTGAAATGAAGTTTATTTTATGTTCAGTACCTCTAATGGGAGGTATTTCTTTATCTTGAAACATGTCTTCAAATTCTTGTAAAAGAGATTGAAAAACACTAGGCAAAGCCAAGTTGTTATAATTAGAGACCAAAAATCCTCCATTGTACATAAGTACAAACATCGATTTTTGTGAAAACCTTCTCACCTCTCCAACGTGAAGATTTTAAGAACGATCTAACTCTCCTTTTTACAGAATTCGGGAAATTTAGAAGTTATCTTCAAGCATAGATTATGAGAAAAAAAAATATATCAAACACAATGGTTCTAGATTTAGATGGATTAAGAAAAAAATGTGAATCGAAGTTTATTTGATCTTCATATAAACATGCAAATGATCTAAAAAAAAATATGATAAATATCGTTTATAATCACAATCGTAAGAACAAATATGATAAGATTTTGTTTTCTTTTTCAAGATCTCAACGTGATCTTTAGGAAGAAAATGAGAACAAAGTGAAAAGTTGATGAATAATGACAGAAATGACAACAAGAAAATAAATGGACAGATTTAAAGAAAAGATAAACAATAGCAGAAATGAAAGATAAAATCAATTCTAAAGTCGGCCACAAAGATGTAAACCTAGGCTCTGATACCAAACTGATAAGGCAACCCTAATCCTCACCCCATCGATCCAAGGTTTTGTTTTAGCAAGAACCCTTGAATTAAAATAATTAACACCTTCTTATACGAAATTTGGATCAACCAAGGGATAAGCCTAGAAATTAGATTACCTCTTATGATCGAAGATCTAGAAGCAAGATTTGGAACCTTGTTCTAAATTGAGTCACTCCACAATCTAACTTGATCAAGGCTTGATTGAATGCACGAGTGCAATTCTACCGCAAGAATTGCTTGAAACTTAGAAATGGCAAATATGATGCTCGGATTTCTAAGGGAAACATCTCAATTTGAGATCTAAATTACATTTGTAACGCCCCGTTAGGTTAATAATAATAATAATAGTAAAATAAAAATAATAAAATAAGCAAGAAAAAAGATTAACTGACCACCTCTCCTTTAATCTCTCCACCCTACCCTAAAATACCTTCTCATCAGTCATCAATAATTCTACCACCAAAAGAGAAAAAGAAAGAAAATATTTTATGAGGAGAAGAAAGGCATATAGATCTTCTGGGAAGAAAGACAAGTTTCTGTAGAAGAAAGGCAGATAGATTTTCTGGTAGAAAAAGGAGAAGGAAGATAATGGAGAGATGGTTAGGCAGATCATTGAAGAAAGATGTCATTTGAAAATGTTAGTATTCAGATTTACCTTTTCTTTTTTTTTTTATTTGGAAGGATATTAATTGTTGCAATTACTTAGATCTTAGTTAGAAACGATGATATCTTAACCTAAAATTTGGTAGGAGAAAAGAAATACAAAGAAAGAGAAAGAGAAAGAAATAAAGATATTTCCAAAAAAAAAGAAGGAAAAAAAAAAAGAAATATACAGTGATAGAGAGAAAGATTTAGAAACAACCCATAAAAAATCTTCCAATAGAATGGTGGAAAATAACAGAGAGAACAGAAAATCTGGTAAGACTGTTGAACAGAGTTACAATAGAATGGTTATAAATAACAGAGGGAAAAGAAAATCTGGTAATTAGACGGTTTAACAGAGTTAAAGAATTAGATATGGGAATAGAATTAGAAAAGAATTAGAATTAAAAGAAAAAAAAGATGGAAGCGAGGAAGATTTTAAGAAAGAAGAGAAAATTAAGTCGATCTAAAATGGCTTGGTTAATAGATTTTAAGGAAGAAAAGAAAATTAGAACAGATTCAAAATGATTTGGCTAATTGAATAGACATTTTTAATGAAAGAAATGAAAATCAGATTGGATTGAAAATGGCTAAGCAGAATTAAGAAAAAAAAAAATGATGATTCATGATATTTTAGGAAAGAAAAGAAAAGATAATCATAATGATATTTTTAGGAAAGAAAAGAAAATCAGATTCCATAACAGAGGAGATGAACGGAGTGATGGAGGTAAGTGGAAAATATGAGAAAATTATTATAATTTGTACCCATTAAATATAATATTATTAGAAACCATATTTGGATGGAATGATCCAAGTAACATGAAGTTTATTACCCAATACAATTTAGAAACAATGAAAACATGGAATTCGATTTTTTTTACTGAGGTCGTTTTAGAGCTGTATTTCACATTTATTGAATAAATGGTAAATTAATTGTGAAATACTAACGAAAGATGGCGAACGGTGTGATAGAAAACAAATCTCGACAATGTAGGAAGCAGCTCTCACGGAATGGGAGCTTATGTTTAGCTAATTAGGGAATACTTCGGCTAAGGCCAACCAAGTAAGTGGCCTTACTATAGGATAGGCTAAAAATTGTATGAATTACGATGATGTATGAACTATGTCGTACGATGCGCAATATGAGTTATGATGATGTATGACTTATGATGATGTATGAGTTATGATGATGTATGGGTTAAGATACTTGATGATGTGTGGGTTAAGATACTTGATGATGTGCTCAGTATATATATATTTTGATAAATGTCGTACTTGATATGTTTGATGCACTTTGTGCCAATATGATGAGTATGATGATTGCGTGACATTTACCTTAATATGATGATGTTTTCCATATTGAGCATGCTATATGATGATGAGTGCCATATTGCATCATTTCGTTAGATCGACATAGGACACAACCCTAAGAGCATGAAGATGATATTAATATAAATATCCACGAGTATGTGTTACCTAGAGTAACAAAGAGATGAGACTAGAGGGTTGTGTCAGAAGAGACATTATGATGGATTTAGAGGGACCTCATGCATATTTTATGTTCATAAGCATAGGGCTACTTCCCCTAGAGATGAGGAGTGCGGACGCGCACCGTATGATGAGCGCGAATGCGCACAGGTGCGAAAGCACACAGATGAGGGTGTTCATGAGGCGCATGACACTATGGGGTTCCGCTGACCTCCGGACGTCGCTACAGATTAGCTTGACCAGAGGGTCCAGGGGGTATGCGAGCGCCCTGGGCATTCACACTCGCACGTGTGAGTCGTGTGTAGGGAAGTACTACACATCAAATTTGTCCGAGACTGGAGGCCACCCCTAAGATGATTAGAGATAGGTCCCTAAATCATGATTGCATGTGTTTGCATTTGCATGGCCCCTATAGTGGGGCCACTTACCGAGTATTCTTTGAAATACTCAAGCTGTGTGCCATATCATTTTTCAGGTAAAGGCAAGGCGCACTTGTACGGAGGACGGCGACATCGCAAGCAGAGACTGTGGCACGTGCATAAGGTAGACTCATATTTAAATTCTTAGTTTTAAGTTAGAATAGGTCGTTTTGCATTCCGTTGTTTTAAATTATTTTGTATTTGTTTTTATTTTCTCTAAATTTTAGTATTTTGTATTTAAACACGTATACCATGGCTGTGTTTTCCAGAGAAGAAGTTGTTTTAAACGTATTTCGAAGTTCACGTTATAAATGACGTTCATGTAAGAGTTATATTTCCGCATTATAGATGAGCATGAGACGTTAGTGGCGACTTTAGATATGTGGAAATTTAGGGTCGTTACAGTTGGTATCAGAGCTCTAGATTTTAGATTCTGTAGACTAGCCTACAATGTAGGCTTGGCATGTTCCATGGTCCCAACGTTGATGCCCCGTCACCGTCAGGTACGCCTTGCACAAGATAAGAAGAAACATTTTTAAACTCGCATGCATTTTTATGTTAATGTTACTGAAATTGTTGTGATATTTCACGTATTTATTTAAGAGCATGATGTGATGTGTTGCATGCTGAGTAATTTTGTTTGCAATATGATGTGAACTTAGTAGATGTGATGCATAGCATAATTTCATAGGTAATGAGCCTTAGACTTAACAGATGCTATCTTGGTTTCTAGAACCATGCTGCCTAGACCATGCGAAAGAGTAAGACGAGGAAGAGGACGACCTCCTATTAGAGATAGAGGACGAGGTGAGGCTGAAGAGAGCCCACCTCCAGAGGGATCAGAGACAGGGTTTGAATTAGAACCCTTATTGTATGTATGGTCGGCAAGCAGCCCTGAGAGGGTAGACGTAGTAACTAAAGATAGAGTAAAGAATGACCAAGCAATAGTAGCCGACCAAACTCTAAGCGTAGCCCTAATATTAGTAAAGATGACCGACTTCAACGTAATACTAGGCATGGATTGACTAGCTGCAAACCATTTTAGTATAGACTGTCGCAAAAAAAAAAAAAAAAAAAAAAAAGAGAGAGAGACATTCTCACCACCGATGTGACCTAGCTTTAAATTTAAAGGCACAAGTACGGGGACTACCTCAAAGCTAGTCTCAATGATGAAAGAAAAGAGACTAGTGCAACAAGACGATTGGACTATATTAGCATATGACGTAGACATAAGAGGAAAAGAAAAGACCCTAAAAAATGTGTCCATCGTAAATGAGTTCCCAAATGTGTATCCAGATGACCTACCTGGAATACCCCCTTCTCGAGCGGTCGACTTCATCATTGAACTCGAGCCGGAAACTGGGCCTATTTCTAAAGCACCCTATCGCATGGGGCTAGCAGAGTTGAAAGAACTCAAGGCGCAATTACAAGACTTACGGGATAAAGGGTTCATTCGACCTAGCATATTCCCCTGGGGTGCGCCAGTGTTGTTTGTTCAGAAGAAAGATGGATCGATGCATTTTTGTATCGATAACAGATAATTAAATAAGAGAACCATAAAGAACAAATACTCTCTGCCTAGAATAGAAGGCTTATTCGATCAACTAAGAGAAGCAACGATATTTTCTAAGATAGATCTACGGTCAGGTTACCATTAAATAAAGAGCAAAGAAAAAGACGCACCAAAGACCGCATTTGTCCGAGACTGAAGGCCACCCCTAAGATGATTAGAGATAGGTCCCTAAATCATGATTGCATGTGTTTGCATTTGCATGGCCCCTATAGTGGGGCCACTTACCGAGTATTCTATGAAATACTCAGGCCGTGTGCCACATCATTTTTCAGGTAAAGGCAAGGCGCACTTGTACGGAGGACGGCGGCATCGCGAGCAGAGACTGTGGCACGTACATAGGGTAAACTCATATTTAAATTCTTAGTTTTAAGTTAGAATAGGTCATTTTGCATTCCATTGTTTTAAATTATTTTGTATTTGTTTTTAATTTCTCTAAATTTTAGTATTTTGTATTTAAACACGTAAGACCATGGCTGTGTTTTCCAGAGAAGAAGTTGTTTTAAACGTATTTCGAAGTTCACGTTATAAATGACGTTCATGTAAGAGTTATATTTCCGCATTATAGATGAGCATGAGACGTTAGTGGCGACTCTAGATATGTGGAAATTTAGGGTCGTTACAATATTTATCCACGAATCTTAATTTTACATAACATATTATGGGTATTTATAGTCTCCCGATAAAAGACGTTTTTGGTCGGGATTTAGTCCCGATTCCCCTTAATCTCCACAAAAGAATAAGTCAAATTGACCATTTGACTTTTACATCATTTATGAAATTAAAAATACTTTTTTTCTAACAAATGTTGATGTGCTTAAGTGGCTAATGCGACAGGTTCAAAATCATTTGACTTCTTTGTGCATAGGTTTGAATTCTATTATTGACATTTTTTAATCTTCTTTTCAATAGGTCCACCACCGTGAACCCTTAAGATACTTCACATTTTTTAATCTTCTTTTCAATTGGTCCACCACCGTGAACCCTTAAGATACTTCAAGCTTTCATGATTAGAGTGGATCACAAATTCTCTAGGCCATAACTAAAGCAAACAATTCTTTATCATAGGCAGTATAGTTCAATGCTGCCCCATTTAGGTTTTCACTAAAATACATTACAGGTTTTCCATCTTGCATCAAAACAGCACCTATGCCCGACCATTTGCATCACACTCAATTTCAAAAGGTTTATCAAAGTTAGGCAAGACAAGTAATGGTGCATTGGTTAATTTATTCTTAAGCTCATTGAATGCATTCTCTTGCATATCTCCCCATTTAAAAACAACATTCTTTTTCACTAAGTCATTCACGGGTTGAAGAATATTACAAAGAAATGGAGACCTTTATGAATAGAGCATGTATTGATGAAGATGAGGAAGATACAATGGATAGATTTCTTGGTGGGTTAAACCCACAACTTTCTCATCAAGTGGATAGGCAAGCGTACTTTGATATGCAAGAATTGTTACACCTTGCTATCAAAATCGATAAAAGACGTTTGTGGTCAGGATTTATTCCCGTTCCCCTTTAATCCCACAAAAGAGTAAGTCAAATTGACCATGTGACTTTTACATCATTTATGAAATTAAAAATAGTTTTTTCTAACAAATGTTGATGTGCTTAAGTGACTAATGCGACAGGTTCAAAATCAATTGACTTCTTTGTGCATAGGTTTGAATTCTATTATTGACATTTTTTAATATTCTTTTCAATAGGTCGACCGTGAACCCTTAAGATACTTCAAGCTTTCATGATCAGAGTGGATGTGGATCGAATTCTATTGTTGACATTGTTTAATCTTCTTTTCAATAGGTCCACCACCGTGAACCCTTAAGATACTTCAAGCTTTCATGATTAGAGTGGATCACAAATTCTCTAGGCCATAACTAAAGCAAACAATTCTTTATCATAGGCAGTATAGTTCAATGCTGCCCCATTTAGGTTTTCACTAAAATACATTACAGGTTTTCCATCTTGCATCAAAACAGCACCTATGCCCGACCATTTGCATCACACTCAATTTCAAAAGGTTTATCAAAGTTAGGCAAGACAAGTAATGGTGCATTGGTTAATTTATTCTTAAGCTCATTGAATGCATTCTCTTGCATATCTCCCCATTTAAAAACAACATTCTTTTTCACTAAGTCATTCACGGGTTGAAGAATATTACAAAGAAATGGAGACCTTTATGAATAGAGCATGTATTGATGAAGATGAGGAAGATACAATGGATAAATTTCTTGGTGGGTTAAACCGACAACTTTCTCATCAAGTGGATAGGCAAGCGTACTTTGATATGCAAGAATTGTTACACCTTGCTATCAAAATCGATAAAAGACGTTTGTGGTCAGGATTTATTCCCGTTCCCCTTTAATCTCCACAAAAGAGTAAGTCAAATTGACCATGTGACTTTTACATCATTTATGAAATTAAAAATAGTTTTTTCTAACAAATGTTGATGTGCTTAAGTGACTAATGCGACAGGTTCAAAATCAATTGACTTCTTTGTGCATAGGTTTGAATTTTATTATTGACATTTTTTAATATTCTTTTCAATAGGTCCACCGTGAACCCTTAAGATACTTCAAGCTTTCATGATTAGAGCGGATGTGGATCGAATTCTATTGTTGACATTGTTTAATCTTCTTTTCAATAGGTCCACCACCGTGAACCCTTAAGATACTTCAAGCTTTCATGATTAGAGTGGATCACAAATTCTCTAGGCCATAACTAAAGCAAACAATTCTTTATCATAGGTAGTATAGTTCAATGCTGCCCCATTTAGGTTTTCACTAAAATACATTACAGGTTTTCCATCTTGCATCAAAACAGCACCTATGCCCGAACCATTTGCATCACACTCAATTTCAAAAGTTTTATCAAAGTTAGGCAAGACAAGTAATGGTGCATTGGTTAATTTATTCTTAAGCTCATTGAATGCATTCTCTTGCATATCTCCCGATTTAAAAACAACATTCTTTTTCACTAAGTCATTCACGAGTGCAGCTATGGTGCTAAAATCTTTTATAAATATCCTATAGAAGCTAGCTAACCCATGAAAACTACGAACTTCACTTGCATTTTATGGTGTTGTCCAATCTCTAATTGCTTTAACTTTCTCTTCATCTACTTCTACTCCATTTTGACCAACTATGAAGCCAAGAAAGTTAACTTTTTCCATGCAAAAACTACACTTATTAAAATTAGCATAAAGTTTCTGTTTTCTAAGTGTAATCAAAACTAACTTAACATGCTCCACATGCTCATGTAAAGTCTTTGAATAATTAAAATATCATCAAAATACACAACAACATGTTTTCCTAAATATTCTTTCAAAACGTGATTCATTAAGCGCATAAATGTACTAGGAGCATTAGTTAACCCAAAAGGCATAACAAGTCATTCATACAATCCAAACTTAGTTTTGAATGCGGTTTTCCATTCGTCTCCTACATGCATTTTAATTTGATGATATCCAGATTTCAA
Source organism: Cucurbita pepo subsp. pepo (assembly GCF_057944985.1). NCBI lineage: Eukaryota > Viridiplantae > Streptophyta > Magnoliopsida > Cucurbitales > Cucurbitaceae > Cucurbita > Cucurbita pepo. Next base: position 10,126,951 of record NC_141800.1, on the reverse strand, counting down.
GTCAATCTTTGTAAATAAATATGAACCATGCAATTCATCAAGCATATCGTCTAGCCTAGGAATAGGATGTCGATACTTTACCGTGATTTTATTGATGGCTCTACAATCCACGCACATGCGCCACGTTCCATCTTTCTTCGGCACCAATAAGACTGGTACAGAACATGGACTCAAACTCTCTCGTACATAGCCCTTCTCCATAAGCTCCTCTACTTGCCTTTGAAGTTCTTTAGTCTCTATTGGGTTGGCTCTATAAGCTGGCCTATTAGAAATTACTGCCCCTGGAATGAAGTCTATTTTATGTTCAATACCTCTAATGGGAGGTAGTCCTTTAGGGACTTCATCTTGGAATACATCATCAAATTCTTGTAAAAGAGATTAAAACATACTAGGCAAAGACAAATTGTTATCGTTAGAGACCAAACATTCTTCCTTGTACACAAGTACAAAGATGGTTTTTTTGTAGAACATTGCCCTTCTAACCTCTCCAACTCTAGCCAAACAACTCACATTCTTTCCTTTTTTTTCAATTTCCTTTTTTTTTTCACTATGTTTTTCTCTTTGACTTTTCTCTATTTTTCACTCAACTCTTGTTTTTCTTCCAACTCTTTTTCCTCAAACTCTTTCTTTTTTTCTTCCAACTTTAATTGATCAGCGAATACATTTGCAAAACTCAAAGGTACAAGAGTGATTTTTCTACCCTCTTTTACAACAGAATACCGATTAAAATAGCCATCATACATAACCCTCATGTCAAATTGTCATGGTCGGCCAAGCAATATGTCTCCAGCATGCATTGGTAAAACATCACAAAGAACTTCATCTTTATATTTTCCTAAAGTAAAAGATATTAAAGCTTGAGAAGTTACCTTCATTGTTCCACTATCATTGAGCCATTGAAGCTTGTAAGGTTTAGGATGGTGTTGGGTTGGAATTAGCAACCTTTTGATCAGCATTGTACTTACGACATTGGTGCAGCTTCCACTATCAATTACAAGACTACAAGGAGTCCCCTTGACTAAACACCTTGTATGAAATAAGTTGTCTCTTTGATCATCAACATCATTCTCTGTAACTTGAGTTTTAAGAAGTCTTCTGGTAACAAGTACCAAATGACTCCCATCTTCTAGTTCCTCCTCATTCACCTGGATTTCCTCTTCAACTAGCTGAGCATGGTCATTTTCCTCATTATCTGTGACAACTTGTCCATTCATAATGATCATGAATCTCCTATTAGGACAATCACGACTAAGATGACCAATTCCTTGACATTTCCAACATTTGATGTCTATTTCTTTCTCGAATCTCCTTATATTCCTCCGCTTTCTCTTTACCCTTGGAGGTCTTAGCTTTGTTCTTTTTGTCAAGATCATACTTGCCTCCAACTTTGAAATCTATCTTTTCAATATTTGCATTCTTTTTCCAAGTGTTGAAATTAGTAGACTTTGAAATACTATGCCTCTTCGAGTTCTGCTTCTCCCAAGCTAGTTGCCCTTCGATTTTGACAGCAAGGTGTAACAATTCTTGCATATCAAAGTACGCTTGCCTATCCACTTGATGAGCAAGTTGTCGATTTAACCCACCAAGAAATCTAGCCATTGTATCTTCCTCATCTTCATCAATACATGCTCTATTCATAAGGGTCTCCATTTCTTTGTAATATTCTTCAACACTTTTGGATCCCTGTTGTAAAGTATAGAGTTTTTGCTTGAGTACTCGAGAATAATGCTTAGGAATGTACCTTTTTCTCATTAATGTCTTCAATTCCTCCCACGTTTCAATTGGTTCTTCATAATTTCTCCTCCACTCTGATTTCAAAGATGTCCACCATATAATGGCGTAATCACAAAATTCAGCCACAGCAAGCTTCAACTTTCTTTCTTCACTGAAATTGTTGCAATCGAAGACATGCTCAATTTTGCTCTCATATTGCAAATACTCCTCTAGATCAGATCTCCCATAGAAAGTTGGAATTTTTAGCTTTACTCCCCCGACTCCTCTTTCTTTTTCTCTCTCATACTGGTACTCCCGCTCAATTCTTTTTGGGGCTAAAAATTCTCTACCCCTTCTTCTGACTCTTCCTCTCCCTCGACCGACATCTCTCCCTCCCCTAAGACTGTCCCGCTAAAAGGGTGACATTGTCATCTTCTTCATTTTCAACTCCTTCATTCAACAGTACTTCCCTCCCTTGAAGATTACCTACGACTATTTCAATTCGCTCCAACCGATCTGTCAATGTACTAATGACTTGATTCAAACGAGTAATTGTTTCGACCTGTGCTTCTCTCCACCTAGCTTCATTAATCTCCCTTCCATTTCCTTCGTCTTGGTTCATGATTGTACAAACAATAGTGGAATATGTTTAGGACCTCACACACTCAACTCACTGATTTTACACTCAGGGACACTCGTGTTTATACACACAAAGGTAGGCTGTTTGGGAAAGTGACTAAATTAGATCAAGGTAGGCTAATATATCAGTAAAACAATTCTGATAGTAGCAAGCTATTCAAGGCAATCAAGATAAGTTAATTATGAAATAACAACAAAATAAAACAAGACGTGAACAAACAAATAAGGGACACGAAGATATTTTTTGATATAATTGTACACTGAAAAAAAAAATCCAAAAAGAAAGGACGTGAAGATTTTAAGAACGATCTAACTCTCCTTTTTACAGAATTCGGGAAATTTAGAAGTTATCTTCAAGCATAGATTATGAGAAAAAAATATATATATCAAACACAATGGTTCTAGATTTAGATGGATTAAGAAAAAGATGTGAATCGAAGTTTATTTGATCTTCAAATAAACATGCAAATGATCTAAAAAAAATGATAAATATCGTTTATAATCACAATCGTAAGAACAAATATGATAAGATTTTGTTTTTTATTTCAAGATCTCAACGTGATCTTTAGGAAGAAAATGAGAACAAAGTGAAAAGTTGATGAATAATGGCGGAAATGACAGCAAGAAAATAAATGGACAAATTTAAAGAAAAGATAAACAATAGCAGAAATGAAAGATAAAATCAATTCTAGACTCGGTCACAAAGATGTAAACCTAGGTTCTGATACGAAATTGATAAGGCAACCCTAATCCTCAGCCCAACGATCCAAGCTTTTGTTGAAGCAAGAACCCTTGAATCAAAATAATTAACACCTCCTTATACGAAATTTGGATCAACCAAGAGATAAGGCTAGAATTAGATTACCTCATACGATCGAAGATCTAGAAACCAGATTTGGAAACCTTGTTCTAAATTGTGTCACTCAACAATCTAACTTTATCAAGGCTTGATTGAATGGCTCGGGTGCAATTCTACCACAAGAATTGCTTGAAACTTAGAAATGGAAAATATGATGCTCGGATTTTTAAGGGAAACGTCTCAATTTGAGATCTGAATTACATTCATTCACGAATCTGAATTTTACCTAACATATTGTGGGCATTTATAGTCTCCCGACAAAAGACGTTTGTGGACGGGATTTATTCCTAATCCTCTTTAATCTCCACAAAAGAATAAGTCAAATTGACCATTTCACTTTTACATCATTTATGAAATTAAAACTAGTTCTTTCTAACAAATGTTGATGTGCTTGAGTGGCTAATGCGACAGGTTCAAAATTAATTGAGCTCTCTGTGCGTAAGTTCTTATCATCTTCCCCCTCTTCAAAAGGATTCGTCCTCGAATCAGAAAAAAATAATCACCTTTCTGATCAAATCTGCCTGATTCTTCTTCACTCACAAAAATATTAGAAAAATTTTGTTTCATAAAGTGTATTAAATCCATAAACTACTTTAAAAAAATGAATCAGCAGCATGCAACCAAGAACAAATTTCAGAGATATATTAGTCCAAGGTTTGTTAGGTACATTCAAATGAGTGTACATTTAGTTTCTTCGCGATTAAAACATTTGCTACAAAACTTATGGACATTGTGCTTTATCTTCGGCCAAAAGAAGTGTTTATGCAACATCTTATAAATTGTATTAATCCTGAGATGTCCCATTAAGGCACCACCATGTGCTTCTCTCAAAAGCAAATCTTTTATAGAGCATTAAAAAATACAAAGCATAAAAAATTTATGAAACAAACAATAATCATCCATAGTTTTTTTTGCAAGACAAGAGGTATAAATAGTTCTGAAATCTTGGACATCTCTATATAATTCGGTAATATGCTCAAGTCCAATAATTTTTGCACTAAGAGAAGTAAAGAGATCGTACCTTTTAGATAACACATCAGCTACCATATTATTATTATCTTGCTTATATTTGATGACATACGAAAATGTTTCAATAATTTAGAGTTATTGTATTTCATTAATGTCAACATTAATGAAATACAATAACTCTAAATTACTCTAAATTGTAACTCTAAATTACTCTTCAATGTGGCATGAATTGAAATATCTTTTGATAATTTCAACAACATTTTCTTCACATCTTCATTGAAGCATATTGTATGATTGATGCCTCTTGGTTCATATCACTCTTTCTTTCTTTCCTGCAACTTTAGTTGATCAGCAAATACATTTACAGAACTCAAAGGTATAAGAGTGGTTTTCCTACCATCTTTTACAAAAGAATACCTATTCAAATAGCCATCATACATAACCCTCCTGTCAAATTGCCATGGTCGGCCAAGCAATATGTCTCCAGCATGCATTGGGAACACATCACAAAGAACTTCATCTTTATATTTTCCCAAAGTAAAAGATATTACGGCTTGGGAAATTACCTTCATTGTTCCACTATCATTGAGCCATTGAAGCTTGTAAGGTTTAGGATGATCTTGAGTTGGAATTTGCAACCTTTTGATCAACATAGTTGTAACGACCCTAAATTTCCACATATCTAGAGTCGCCACTAACGTCTCATGCTCATCTCTAATGCAGAATAAAAATCTAAGCATGCTCATCTTTATTAGCGGAAAAATTTAAAAACTTCAGAATACATTAAAACATTGGAAAACACTGCCGGACTTACGTGTTTCAAACATCGTGCTGGAGTTCAAAAGACAAAATAAAACGATTACAAATTAATTAATATAAATGAATGAAATGCAAACGCCCTATCCTAACCAAGACTAGGAATTTTAAATATGCAACTATCCTATGCACGCGCCACAGTCTCTGATCACGATGCCACCGTCAACCGTACATGGGAGCCTTGCCTTTACCTGAAAAACAATATGGCACACGGCCTGAGTATTTTTCGAAATACTCAGTAAGTGACCCCACTATAGGGGCCATGCTAATGCAAACACATGCAAACATGAATAGGGACCTATCTCTAATCATCTTAGGGGTGGCCTCCAGTCTCGGACAAATTGGATGTGTAGTACTTCCCTACACACGACTCACACGTGCGAGTGTGAGTCCCCAGGGCGCTCGCACACCCCCTGGACCCTCTGGTCAAGCTAATCTGTAGCGACGTCCGGAGGTCAGCGGAACCCCATAGTGTCATGCGCCTCATGAACACCCTCATCTGTGTGCTTTCGCACCTGTGCGCATTCGCGCTCATCATAAGGTACGCGTCCGCACTCATCATCTCTAGGGAAAGTAGCCCTATGCTTATGAACATACAAAATGCATGAGGTCCCTCTAAATCCATCGTAATGTCTCTTCTGACACAACCCTCTAGTCTCATCTCTTTGTTACTCTAGGTAACGCATATCGTGGATATTTATATTAATATCATTTTCATGCTCTTAGGGTTGTGTCCTACGTCGATCTAACGACATGATGCAATATGGCACTCATCATCATCTAGCATGCTCAATATGGAAAACATCATCATATTAAGGTAAAAATCATGCAATCATCATGCTCATCATAATGCCACAACGTGCGTCAAACATATTAAGCGTCACTCAACAAAATATGTATAAACTGGCACATATCATCAAGCATCATACAATTTATTTAGCTTATCCTATAGTAAGGCCACTTACTTGATTGGCCTCGGCCGAAGTACTCCCTAAATAGCTAAACGTAAGCTCCCGTTCCGTGAGAGCTGCTTCCTACTTCGCTGGGTTTGTTTCCTATCACGCCGTTCACCACTTTCCGTTAGTATTTCACAATTAATTTACCTATAATTTAATAAATGTAAAATACGGCTCTAAAACGGCCTCGGATACCTTAATCGGGGCCGAAAACAGATCCGGGAGGGTCGAAACAGTGGAAACCGGGCTGAAAACAGGTGAGCCGAGCCGAACAGCCGCTGGAGCCGCCGGAGGGAGCCCGAGCCGTTTGCGCCGAGCCGAGCTGAGGACTGCCGCGCCGCTGTGTGACACGTGGCAGCAGTAGAGAAAGCCACGTCGGGCGGTAGTGTCGGGTCGAAGCGCGGGTCGGAGTCCGGTTCGGGTCGTGGTTCGGGTCGCGGGCTGTGGAAGGCTACTGGGCCAAGGCTAAACGTTGGGCCTCGGCTTACTGGGCTGGGCCGCAAGTGTTTGGTTTGCAGGCCGGCTCAATTGGACCGTGGGTCTAGTCTGGGTTGGTTCAACTGAACCGTAGCTTCTGGGCCGGTTTGAGGTTTGGGCCGCTGTAGTTGGGCTGGGCCGAAGGCAGAGGCCAAGGGAGGAACGGGCTGGCTCTCCCGGGTTCTGGGTTCGGGTTGACCCGGATCCGTGGATCTCGTCTTCCTTACCCGACTTTGGCCGATTTTCCGGCGAGCTTTCTCTCTCCTTCCCGCGGCGTTTCCGTTGCCGATTTCGGTCCTCTTCCTTCCCTTTTCCTCTTTGTTCGTCGTTCTTCTTTCCTTTTTGGGAGTTTTGCGGCCTAAAAGCTCCTAAAAGCCATAGATCTAAGAATCGAATAAGAAACCTAACTTTTCGACCTCGGTTACCGACGACGACGCTTACGAAATAACACAAAACGCACCCTCAGTTAATGTGCTTTCGTTAGGGATCTCTCTTACGATAGTAACAGGTCGTTTGGTGTCGGTTTAAGGGTGGTTTGAGGGCTCGTCGGAGAAACTGGACACTCGCCGACGTTTGTCCGAACTCTCTCTCTCTCTCTCGAAATTTTTCTCTCTTTTCTCCCTTTGCAGGCGTTCTGAAGATGCTGGGCTGAGGGTGGGCGTGCTGTGGCCGTTGTTTCGCGTGGGTTCCGCGAAACTCGGCGGTCGCCGGAAAACTCGCGGGTTTTCCGGCGACTGAGTTTTTTTTTTTTTTTTTTTTTCTTTTTCTTTCTTTCCCGGGTCGTTACAATAGTACTTACTACATTGGTGCAACTTCCACTATCAATGATAAGACTACAAGTAGTCCCCTTCACTAAACACCGTGTGTGAAATAGGTTGTCTCTTTGATCATCAACATCATTCTCCGTAACTTGAGTTTTAAGAAGTCTTCTTGTAATAAGTGCCAAATGAATACCATCTTCTAGTTTCTCCTCATTCTTTTGGACTTCTTCAACTAGATCATTGATCTCCCCTCCATTTTTCTTGTCTTGGTTCATGATTGTACAAACAGAAGTTTTATATGCTTAGGACCTCACACACTCAACTCACTGATTTTACACATAGGAACACTCGTGTTTAACACACAAAGGTAGGCTATTTGGGAAAGTGACTAATTTCTTATCAAGATAGGTAATATGGATAAAACAATTCTGATAGTCGCGAGCTATTCAAGACAATCAAGACAAGGTAATTATGTAGTAACAACAAAATAAAACAAGAAATGAACAAATAAATAAGGGACAAAGATATTTTTAGATATAATTGCACAGTGAAAAAAAATGAATTCCAAAGAGAATGGTCGTGAAGATCGAACACAACAATTCCAGATTTATATGTTTTAGGGAAAAATGAGAATTGAAATTTATTTGGTCTTCAAATAAACGTGCAAAGGTCTAATGATAAGGATTTATTAAGAACAATATGATACAGATTATTTTTTTCTTTCAAGATCTAAAAATGATCTTTAACAGGACATTAAGAACAAAGCAAAAAGATAATGAAGAACGATGGAAATGCCAGTAAGAAAATAAATTACAGATTTAAAGAGACGATAAACAATAGCGGAAATTAAAGATAAAATCAATTCTAGAGTCGGCCACAAAGATGCAACATACGCTCTGATACCAAACTGATAAGGTAACCCTAATCCTTAGCCCAACGATCCAAGCTTTTGTTGAAGCAAGAACCCTTGAATCAAAATAATTAACACATTTTTATACGAAATTTGGATCAACCAAGAGATAAGGCTAGAATTAGATTACCTCTTACGATCGAAGATCTAGAAGCAAGATTTGAAAACCTTGTTCTAAATTGAGTCACTCCACAATCTAACTTTATCAAGGCTTGATTGAATCGCTCGGGTGCAATTCTACCACAAGAATTCCTTGAAACTTAGAAATGGCAAATATGATGCTCAAATTTCTAAGGGAAACGTCTCAATTTGAGATCTGAATTACATTCATCCACGAATCTGAATTTTACATAACATATTGTGGGTATTTATAGTCTCCCAACAAAAGACGTTTGTGGACGGGATTTATTCCCGATCCCCTTTAATCTCCACAAAAGAATAAGTCAAATTGACCATTTGACTTTTACATTATTTATAAAATTAAAAATAATTTTTTTCTAACAAATGTTGATGTGCTTGAGTGGTTAATTTGACAAGTTCAAAATCAATTGAGCTCTCTATGTGTAGGTTCAAATTCTGTTGTTGATATTTTATCAAGTGTGATGGTGTTAATATAACACATGCGGAAGCAATTTGGATCTTAGGGCTAGCTAAATTAGCTAGCATGTTCAAAAGAATTAAAACTCAATGAGTTTGAATACTAAATTTTATCAAGTGTGATGGTGTTAATATAACACATGCGGAAACAATTTGGATCTTAGGGCTAGCTAAATTAGCTAGCATGTTCAAAAGCATTAAAACTCAATGAGTTTGAATACTAATCTTTTTCCTCACGAATGGCCTTAGAACGGGATTGTGGAATCTGATGAGTGACTAAACTTGGAAGGGATTTAGTATATATGAAGAGAGAGTTTGTGAGAGTTTTTCCTTTTTCCTCACGAATGGCCTTAGAACGGGATTGTGGAATCTGATGAGTGACTAAACTTGGAAGGGATTTAGTATATATGAAGAGAGAGTTTGTGAGAGTTTTTCTCAAGGTTTTTCTCCAGGGAGAAGTTCCATGTACCTTGATCACTCTATTTATAAAGTCATATTTGCATGTTCATGCAAATTGGAGATCACCAAATTTTGACACTTAAAATTTCACTCAAATGTTTGGGATTATGTGGAAAGCATGCAAGTTTGAGTTAACCAAATTTTGACACTCAAAATTCCACTTAAATTTGTGAGGTTTATTTGGCAAGCATGCAAGTTTGGTTAAACCAAATTTTGACACCTCAAAATTTAACTCACTTAAACATGCATTCTTCCATTAAGTGAAGTCAATATTTTGACTTTCTTCCTTTTAATTCAACAATTAATTTCGATTTAAAGTAATATTAAATGATTAATTAAATTATTTAATTAATATTTAATATTAATTGAAATTCCAACCCTAATCAATTTCGACACATATTTGATTAAAATATTTAAATCTTATTTAAATATCTCCGATTCTCTCTTTTTGCTTAATTCGTAAATAAAACAAAAATGCGGTTAATATGAACCACGATCAAGGAATTTCCATACATGAAGGTCCAATTACAAGGACGAGAGCTAAGAAGCTACTACAAACCTTATACAGTTATATTCAAGCTATGGTGAGCTCATCAAAGGAAATTCTAGAAGACGTTGGAGACCTCCCTTATATGTTGTGTAAAGTTGAGCTTCAAGAAAGAGATGAATTAAATGCACTTTAAGTTGCATTTAATGAACTCAGCTGAATTTATGAAACTAGTCTAAGGATGACTAATAAGCACATTTTATTAATTGCATTATTTAAATATAGTTTAACTATTTGTTTGTCATATTTAAGCTAGTTTTAAATATAGGAGTTAAGGTTATATTGTAACCCACATAGGTTACTCTATTCCACCATTAACGAGTCATTTTAATATGGAGGTTATGGGTATTTCTCATTTACTAGCCCATTTAATTTGGGAGTTAGGTATGACATAGGTTAAGGTTGTAAAGGCTATATAAAGCCTTCTTTTCTTTGATTAGACATCAAATTTTGGAATTAAGAATAGAATTTCTATTTTAGCTTTGTTGAGAGCTAAACTTTCTTTACAAATTCTTGTGTTTAGAACTTGCATGTAGAGTCATTCAAGTGGTAAAATAATTCTTGTGTTTTTCTGAACACATGTTATTGGCCAATTTTAATAGATTGCTGGCCTAATCATAATTTATAGGACGAAAATGAGATTTGATTATTACATGATATGGTAAAATATATGATAAAGGAAGGAAGATCTGATCCTAAATTAACTTCTTATAACCATAACTATAAAGGAAAGGAAATATGAGATAAGATTTTACCATAATAACAGACCAAAATCTCTAAATCTGAAATCTGCTTGTTGAAAGCCATTTTACTTTTCTCTCAAATCTTACATTTTTTTGGTTGTTTGTTTTTTCAGTAGCTACTGTTACTTTTTGGCATAAGGATGGGTTGAGGAGAGATAATTGTAGGAAGGGATGAAACGTTAGTGGAGAGGAGTGGGGAAATGAAGTTTTTTCTTATTTATTTATTATTATTTTTTTATAATTATTTTTATTGGTTTATTTCTTTATTTATTTCATTATTTATGATTTTTTTCTTTTTTACGGCTATTACACCATATGATATGAACCAAGAGACATCAATCATACAATATACTTCAATGAAGATGTGAAGAAAATGTTGCCAAAATTATCAAAAGATGTTTCAATTCATGCTACATTGAAGAAGAATGAAGTTCGATTGTTGTAAATTTTGGGTGGGTTACAATTTATTATAATTTGAGTTATTGTAATTTAAGACTTTTTATTTAGTTTAGGTTACATTTACATAATGGCTAATTATGGTCATTAAGTATGAATGTTACAACTTTTGGTATGCTTTTAATAGTTTCATTTTGAGGCTATATAAAGCCATGTATGTTGTATTTGTAAGCAGACTTGGAAAATGTAGTAAAAGAAGCATTTGTGCTTTCTTTAGCCAATGGCTAAGTTTCTTCGCAATTCTATGTAGTTTAGATTGCATGTAGAATCATTCAAGCTAGGCATGATCGATCTTGCTTGTGAAGTGATTCGAATCTCAAACAATGTTCTTGCCTTGAGATATTTGATCAACAAGGTAATCCGAATCTTACTCCCCTTGTAGTGATTCCTTATCTTATCATTTGGTATCAGAGCTTCAGGCTCAAGATCGGATATATGTTTCCTTTGCGTTTCTTCTCAATTTGATTTTTATTTATTTTCATCTTTTTAGTTTTTAATCAACCCAGAGTTCAAAATTCAATATTTGCTCTATTTAAAATTTTGAGAGGTGAGAATGAGAGCTTCATTTGTGTAACTAAGTGTAAAAGAGTGTCCTAAAACTCCTTGAGTGTATACTCGTGAGAGAGTGTTGTGAGGTCCTTCGTATTTCCATAACTTATTTTTTGCAGCAAAGTTTCACAAATAGATTCGAGGACGAATCCTCTTGAAGAAGTGGAGAATGATAGGAACCAAGAGACATCAATCATACAATATACTTCAATGAAGATTTGAAGAAAAAGTTGTCAAAATTATCAAAAGATGTTTCAATTCATGCTACATTGAAGAAGAAATGAAGTTTGATTGTTGCAAATTTTGGGTGGGTTACAATTTATTATAATTTAGAGTTATTGTATTTTAAGACTTTTTATTTAATTTAGGTTACATTTACATAATGGCTAATTATGGTCATTAAGTATGAATGTTACAACTTTTGGTATGACTTTAATAGTTTCATTTTGAGGCTATATAAAGCCATGTATGTTGTATTTGTAAGCAGACTTGGAAAATGTAGTAAAAGAAGCATTTGTGCTTTCTTTAGCCAATGGCTAAGTTTCTTCGCAATTCTATGTAGTTTAGATTGCATGTAGAATCATTCAAGCTAGGCATGATCGATCTTGCTTGTGAAGTGATTCGAATCTCAAACAATGTTCTTGCCTTGAGATATTTGATCAACAAGGTAATCCGAATCTTACTCCCCTTGTAGTGATTCCTTATCTTATCATTTGGTATCAGAGCTTCAGGCTCAAGATCGGATATATGTTTCCTTTGCGTTTCTTCTCAATTTGATTTTTATTTATTTTCATCTTTTTAGTTTTTAATCAACCCAGAGTTCAAAATTCAATATTTGCTCTATTTAAAATTTTGAGAGGTGAGAATGAGAGCTTCATTTGTGTAACTAAGTGTAAAAGAGTGTCCTAAAACTCCTTGAGTGTATACTCGTGAGAGAGTGTTGTGAGGTCCTTCGTATTTCCATAACTTATTTTTTGCAGCAAAGTTTCACAAATAGATTCGAGGACGAATCCTCTTGAAGAAGTGGAGAATGATAGGAACCAAGAGACATCAATCATACAATATACTTCAATGAAGATTTGAAGAAAAAGTTGTCAAAATTATCAAAAGATGTTTCAATTCATGCTACATTGAAGAAGAAATGAAGTTTGATTGTTGCAAATTTTGGGTGGGTTACAATTTATTATAATTTAGAGTTATTGTATTTTAAGACTTTTTATTTAATTTAGGTTACATTTACATAATGGCTAATTATGGTCATTAAGTATGAATGTTACAACTTTTGGTATGACTTTAATAGTTTCATTTTGAGGCTATATAAAGCCATGTATGTTGTATTTGTAAGCAGACTTGGAAAATGTAGTAAAAGAAGCATTTGTGCTTTCTTTAGCCAATGGCTAAGTTTCTTTGCAATTCTATGTAGTTTAGTTTGCATGTAGAATCATTCAAGCTCGACATGATCAATCTTGCTTGTGGAGTGATTCGAATCTCAAACAAGTGTTCTTGCGTTGAGATATTTGATCAACAAGAATCATTCAAGCTAGACATGATCGATCTTGCTTGTGGAGTGATTCGAATCTCAAACAAAGTGTTCTTGGCTTGAGATATTCGATCAACAAGGTAATCCGAGTCTTATTCCCCTTGTAGTTGATTCCTTATCTTATCACTAGACCTGATCGATTTTGCTTGTGGAGTGATTCGAATCTCAAACAATGTTCTTGCCTTGAGATATTCGATCAACAAGGTAATCCGAATCTTATTCCCCTTGTATTGATTCCTTATCTTATCGCCATAGTTCCGACAACATAACGTAAGACTCTCTTTCCTGCTCCATAATGAACCTTCGAAGGATGTTGCATAAACCTAGAAATAATACCAACAGTAAATGCAATGTCGGGTCGTGTGTGCATTAAGTAAATTAATCCGCCAACCAAGCTTTTGAACCTTCTAACATCTACCATTTCTGCTCCATCCTCATGTTGTAATTTCTCATTAATATTCGTTGGTGTAACTGCACGGTTACAATTAAGCATACTATATTTACTCATAATATCTTTGACATATTTTCTTTGCGAAATAAAAATCTCATATTCAACTTGACATGCTTCAAGACCAAGAAATAGTACAATAAATCCATATCCAACATGCTTGTCTAGGACGTGTTGTCCATGGCCGCATGCCCATTCCAAACCCCTTTTGCATGCTTTCATCTTAGATATGTCTTTACTATTTTCAAGTTCTGGCAATATGGGGGTGTATGATCGTTCACCAAAATCATGTCTACACCCACCAGAGGTAAATGCCCCAAAATGTTGTATAGGGATATGACTACTTGTCACCTGTTCCTTTATTTTCTTATAGTCATGTAACGCTGTTTTCTTCAATTCTTTCAAATCGTTTTCAAATGTATTTTCTCGCTCATGTTTTCTAAAACATTTTCCTCACACGTGACTCGAGGCCCAAACATAAGTCAACGTTGTCTGCAGTGCCTGAATTTTTTACGGCTCACTTGTTCGCTAGAATAGAATAAGTGCACCACAATCGCTGTTCCACTACTCCAAGAGTGCGATTGTAACACGTGGTATCAGAGGCAAGTCACCTCTCTAGAAAGTATTAAACAATCATGTCCGTAACAAAACAACTGACAAGTCCCAGGCCGATCGATTAGCTAAAATCGAAAAACAATTACTCTACATGAGTGAAATTCCACATGGAATAGGCCTTTTGGATTGAATCTTGCATGAATGAGTTTGCCGCTAAAGCTGAAAGAATCGATGAGATGACAGACCACCTTGAGGCAATACTTGTCCGCAAATTACTGACTATGGTCGAGGCTGATATGAATTCAACTGTTGACCCTTTGCATGTACCCGAAAGACCGATTACAAGAAGCAAGGTTAAGAAGATTCAAGAGGCCTATACATTGCATCTTCGAAAGCTAGCTAGTGTACAAGTTGAAACAAAGACTTTTGAGCCTAAAAATCTTTATAGCATTAACATATCAAATCAAGAAGATAATAGAGTGGCTGACATTGGAAAGTAATTAAAAGACTTGCCTTTGGTAGTTGATCTACCAATTAAGACAATTTATGAATACATTATTTTCTTCAATTTGTATTTAATAGCATTTATTAGTAGTTTGTCTGAATGCCTTAATTTCTTCGATTTGTATTTAATAGCATTTGTAGTTGGTGGTTGAAATTAGGGTTATCTTTTGGTTCTATTTAAAGGCATGTAATATTCATGTTTGAGGACGAATGGTTGAATACAAACAAAACCTTTGTGTTTTCTTGATACCTTTTTGGTGTTATTCTTTTTCAAACCTTGCTTTAGGTTTGATATTTAAACCGATTCATTGAATTAGTTTTAATCAAGCTAATTCTGGAGTGAATTGTCTTGGTATCTAAGAGTAACCATCATAGATTCCAAGTTCGATCTAAGAGTCATTCATCTTCTAACGAGCTCTTGGTTGGAATCAATCCGTTAAGTTAGCTTTCTCTGTGAACATTTTACAAGGATTCTATTAGAACCTCTAACTTTGCAAAAATCTAGCATTGTTGGCGCTTATCATTTGGTATCAGAGCATTTGGTCGATGTTCTTTGGCCGCTCTAGAGGTGAAATATCTTAATTGTTATTTTTTTTTTTCTATCAATTTTTTTTCTCTTTCAGATTATCAAAAAAAGAAAGAAAGAAAGAAAGAAGAATCAATAGAAAAAAAAAAAAAAAATCAGTCTTAGCTTGAGATACTAGTCTTAGCTTGTTAGAATTGATCGTTGAATTGGTTATAATCAAGTTTAAAGCAAGATTGCACCAAAAAAAAAAAAAAAAGTCAGCCTTTACATTCTTGACCTAGTACCAAAAGCTTACCTTTGAGTGTTAAACACAAGTGTCCCTAAGTGAAATTTTTGTTAGAAGTGTGGAGAGGTCCCTTGATAACAAAATGTCATATAATGGAGGAGGAGTACCACCAGTACTAGATCTTAATACAACCATTCTTCAAGAAATTCAAGGTATGATGGAAATGATGATGGAAGATAGACAAGAAAGAAGGGCGCAACAACAAGACAAGAACGAACATTACAAGATGATGAAGAGGTATAGTAGTAGAAGAAAGACAAGTTGAAGGAAGATGGAGAGGAAGAAATAACCATGCAACTATTATGCAACCTAGAAGGATGGAAAGAGTACATGAAGATAGAGATGTGGGAGTTAAACTCAAAATCCCACCATTTTGTGGAACGGCAGATTCTGAGGCATACTTGCAATGGGAAAGAAAGATAGAGCATGTGTTTGATTGCAACACCTATAGTGAAAATAAGAAGATGAGACTTGCTATTGCCGAATTTACCAATCATGCGGGTGATTGGTACCAACATCTCAAATCCGAGAGAAGAAGAAAAGAGGAGGATCCAATAGAGACATGGGAAGAACTTAAAGAAGCCATGAGAAAAAGGTATGTTCCAAAACATTATGAAAGAAATTTGAAAACTAAATTGCAAGGTTTGAGGCAAGGAACAAAAAGTGTGGCGGAATATTATCAAGAGATGGAAACTATGATGGAAAGAGCAAATGTTAGAGAAGAAGAAGAAGATACCATGTCTAGATTCCTTGGAGGTTTGAATCGAGAAATTGCTCATCTTGTTGACAGAAATCCACCACCATATCTGGAAGACATGTATCATTATGCTCTCAAAATTGAAGACCAATTGAAGGAAGAAAAAGAGCATTCAAAAAGGTACACATCACGAACTAACACCTTTTCAAATTCTAAAACTTGGAACAAGGATAGTTTTGTGGATAGAAATGAATCGTTGTCACCAAAAGAAAAGTTTGTGGCTGCTAAAAGGGTGGAGGCTGAGAGTTCCAATTGTAAAAAGAATGAAGCTTCAAAGACGGTAAAAGAGAAGTCTAGTTCTATTCAATGTTGGAAATGCAAAGGGTTTAGACACATGAGCAAAGTTATGGTGATAAGGAATGGTATACTTGATTCAGATGATGAATGTGAGGATCATGATTCACAACTTGTGGAAGAAATCGCAGCATATGATGATGAGTATGTTGAAGAAGGTAATTCCAAATCTTTGATCACAAGAAGGGTACTCAATGTTCAAATCAAGGAAGAGAAATTTGAAGATCAAAGGGAAAATTTGTTCCACACAAGATGTTTGATCAAAGGAAACCCATGTAGCTTGGAGATTGATAGTGGAAGTTGCACAAATGTGGTAAGCAACTCCCTTGTAAAAAAACTTCAACTTTCTGTCCATTCCCATCCAAAACCATACAAACTTCAATGGTTGACAAACAAAGAAGAAATTAAGATGAACTCCCAAGCTTTTATTTCTTTTACTCTTGGAAGATATAAAGATGAAGTTCTTTGATAAGGCAACCCTAATCCTCAGCCCAACGATCCAAGCTTTTTGTTTTAGTAAGAACCCTTGAATCAAAGTAATTAACACCTGGTTATACAAAATTTGGATCAATCAAGAGATAAGGCTTGGAACCTTGTTCTAAATTGAGTCACTCCACAATCTAACTTGGTCAAGGCTTGATTGAATGGCTCGGGTGCAATTCTACCACAAGAATTGCTTGAAACTTAGAATGGCAAATATGATGCTCGGATTTCTAAGGGAAACGTCTCAATTTGAGATCTGAATTACATTCATCCACGAATCTGAATTTTACATAACATATTATGGGTATTTATAGTCTCCTGACAAAAGACATTTGTGGACGGGATTTATTTGAGATGTTTGTGGACGGGATTTATTCTCGATCCTCTTTAATCTCCACAAAGAATAAGTCAAATTGACCATTTGACTTTTACATAATTTATGAAATTAAACATAGTTTTTTCTAATAAATGTGGATGTGCTTGAGTGGTTAATGCGACAGGTTTGAAATCAATTGAGCTCTCTGCACGTAGGTTCGAATTCTGTCCATTTGGAACACCATGATTCTTATCATCTTCCCCCTAAACTACTTTCTTAAAGAATAAGTTAGCAGCAAATTCTTTTGTTGACATATTTTTTTGAATCTTCATGATATTTTTTGAATCTTCTTGGCAATAGGTTCATTTGGAACACCGTGATTCTTATCATCTTCCCCCTAAACTACTTTCTTAAAGAATAAGTTAGCAGCATGCTTTGCATCATCCATAAATCTATCTGCCACATGCTTTATCTTCGGCCAACAAAAGTGTTTATGCAACATCTTATAAACTTTATTAATCCTAAGATGTCCCATTAAGGCACCACCATATGCTTCTCTAAAAAACAAATCTTTTATAGAGCATTTAGGAATACAAAGCATACTCTTAATAATTAAAAATTTATGAAACACATAATAATCATCCACCACTTTTTTTGCAAGACAAGATGCATAAATAGTTCTAAAGTCTTGGTCATCTCTATATAATTCAATAATATGCTCAACTCCAAGAATTTTTGCAGTAAGAGAAGTAAAGAGATCATACCTTTTAGATAACACATGAGCTACTGTATTATCATTACCTTGCTTATACTCGATGACTTACGAAAATGTTTCAATAAATTTCACCCACTTTGCATGTGTACGGTTCAGTTTGCTTTGACCTTTCACATACTTCAAGTTTTCATGATCAAAGTGGATCACAAAGTCTCTAGGCCATAAGTAGTGTTGCGGCACATGCAATATATGAACTACAAACAATTTTTTATTATAGGTAGGGTATTTCAATGTTGCCCCATTTAGTTTTTCACTAAAATACACTAACGGCTTTTCATCTTAAATTAAAACAACACTTATGACCAAACCACATGCATCACATCTAATTTCAAAAGTTTTATAAAAGCTAGGCAAAACAAATAATGCATTCTCTTGCATTCCTCCCCATTTAAAAACAACATTCTTTTTCACTAAGTCATTCAATAGTTCAGTTATGGTTCTAAAATCATTTATAAATCTCTTATAGAGGTTAGCTAACTCATGAAAACTCCGAAGTTTACGTGCACTCTTTGGTGTTGGCAAATCCATAATGAATTTAACTTTGTCTCTATCTAATGCTATTCTACTTTTATCAACTATGAAGCCAATAGAGTGAACTTTTTCTATACAAAAACTACCCTTATTAAAATTAAATTTCTCTTTTCTATGTGTAATTAAAACTAATTTAACATGCTCCACATGCTCAAGCAAAATCTTCAAATAAATTATAATATCATCAATATAAACAACAACATGTTTTCTCATATATTTTCTCAAAACATTATATATTAAGCGCATAGGTGTACTAGGAGCATTAGTTAACCTAAAAGGCATAACAAGCCATTCATACAATCCAAACTTAATATTGAAAGTTGTTTTCCATTCATCTCCTACATGCATTCTAATTTGATGACATCCAGATTTCAAAATAATTTTTATAAATAGACACGAATCATGCAATAAATCAAGCATATCGTCTAACCTAGGAATAGGATGTCGATACTTTACCGTGATTTTGTTGATGACTCTATTATCCATGCATATGAGCCAAGTTTCATCTTTCTTTGGCACCAATAAGTCTCGTATAGAACATGGACTCAAACTTTCTCGTACATAGCCCTTCTCCATGAGCTCCTCCACTTGCCTTTGAATTTCTTTTGTCTCGGTTGGATTGACCCGATAAGCTGGCTTATAAGAAATGACAGTCCTTGGAATGAAGTCTATTTTATGTTCAATACCTCTAGTGGGAGGTATTTCTTTTTCTTGAAACATGTCTTCAAATTCCTGTAAAAGAGATTGAAAAACACTAGGCAAAGCCAAGTTGTTATAGTTAGAGACCAAAAATCCTCCATTGTACATAAGTACAAAGATCGATTTTTGTGAAAACCTTCTCACCTCTCCAACTGTAGCCAAATAACTCTCTCTCTTTTCCTTTTTTCTTCAATTTCATCTATTTTTTCATTCTTTTTTTCTCTTTGATTTTTTTCTCTTTTTTCACTCAACTCTTGTTTTTCTTTTAACTCTTTTTCCTCAAACTCTTTCTTTCTTTCCTCCAACTTTAATTGATCAGCAAATACATTTGCAGAACTCAAAGGTACAATAGTGGTTTTTCTACCATCTTTGACAAAAGAATACCTATTCAAATAGCCATTATACATAACCCTCCGATCAAATTGCCATGGTCGGCCAAACAATATGTCTCCAGCATGCATTGGTAACACATCACAAAGAACTTCATCTTTATATTTTCCCAAAGTAAAAGATATTAAAGCTTGGAAAATTACCTTCATTGTTCCACTATCATTGAGCCACTGGAGCTTGTATGGTTTAGGATGATCTTGAGTTGGAATTTACAATCTTTTGATCAACATAGTACTTACTACATTGGTGCAACTTCCACTATCAATGACTACAAGCAATCCCCTTGACTAAACACCGCGTCTGAAATAGGTTGTCTCTTTGATCATCAACATCATTCACCGTAACTTGAGTTTTAAGAAGTCTTCTTGTAATAAGTGTCAAATGAATACCATCTTCCAGTTTCTCCTCATTCTTCTGGACTTCTTCAACTAGATCATTGATCTCCCCGCCATTTTTCTCATCTTGGTTCATGATTGTACAAACAGTAGTTTTATATGCTTAGGACCTCACACACTCAACTCACTGATTTTACACTCAGGAACACTCGTGTTTAACACACAAAGGTAGGCTATTTGGGAAAGTGACTAATTTCTGATCAAGGTAGGTAATATGGATAAAGCAATTCTAATAGTAGCGAGCTATTCAAGACAATCAAGACAAGGTAATTATGTAGTAACAACAAAATAAAACAAAAAATGAACAAATAAATAAGGGACAAAGATATTTTTGGGTATAATTGCACACTGAAAAAAAATGAATTCCAAAGAGAATGGTCATGAAGATCGAACACAACAATTCCAGATTTATATGCTTTAGGGAAAAATGAGAATTGAAATTTATTTGATCTTCAAATAAACGTGTGAATGGTCTAATGATAAAGATTTATTAAGAACAATATGATAAGGATTTTTTTTTTCTTTCAAGATCGAAATATGATCTTTAACAGGACACTAAGAACAAAGTAGAAAGATAATGAAGAACGTTGGAAATGACAGTAAGAAAATAAATGACAGATTTAAAGAGACGATAAACAATAGCGAAAATTAAAGATAAAATCAATTCTAGAGTCGGCCACAAAGATGCAACCTACACTCTGATACCAAATTGATAAGGCAACCCTAATCCTCAGCCCAACGATCCAAGCTTTTGTTGAAGCAAGAACCCTTGAATCAAAGTAATTAACACCTCCTTAACGAAATTTGGATCAACCAAGAGATAATGCTAGAATTATATTACCTCTTACGATCGAAGATCTAGAAGCAAGATTTGAAACCTTGTTCTAAATTGAGTCACTCCACAATCTAACTTGATCAAGGCTTGATTGAATGGATCGGGTGCAATTCTACCACAAGAATTGCTTGAAACTTAGAAATGACAAATATGATGCTCGGATTTCTAAGGGAAACGTCTCAATTTGAGATCTGAATTACATCCATCCACCAATCTGAATTTTACATAACATATTGTGGGTATTTATAGTCTCTCGACAAAAGACGTTTGTGGACGGGATTTATTCCCGATCCCCTTTAATCTCCACAAAGAATAAGTCAAATTGACCATTTGACTTTTACATAATTTATGAAATTAAACATAATTTTTTCTAATAAATGTTGATGTGTTTGAGTGGCTAATGCAATAGGTTTGAAATCAATTGAGCTCTTCGCGTGTAGGTTCGAATTCTATTGTTGACATATTTTTTTTATTATTCTTGGTAATAGGTTCATTTGGAACACCGTGATTTTTATCATCCTTTGTGGTGTCGTACCAATGCATGCGGGGGACATCTTGTTCGGCCGACCTTGGCAATATGATAGAAAGGTAACATTTGATGGTTTGATGAACAAGTATACTTTTACTTTGTGTGGGAAAAAATTTACTTTACTTCATTGTTTCCATATGAAGTACATTGTGACCAATTGAAATTAGAGAAGAAAAGAAAAGAATGTGAAGAACCACAGTGGAGAGAAGAACTAAAGTAAAAGATAGAGATAAGAGTGAAAAAAAAAAAGAAAAGTGAGGGGCAAAGGATGAGTGAAAACAAAGAAAGAAAAAAAAGTGATTTTGAGGAAAAGAGAGAAAATGTGAGTTTGGTTATAAGAAAGGGAGAAATGAGGAATATGTTAGCCCACGAACCAAAATTTGTACTTATGTGCAAAGGAATGTGTTTAGCAATAGAACAAAAAACTAATGATGCTTTGCCAAGTGCTTTTAAGTCTCTTTTGCAGGAATTCAATGACATATTTCCACATGAAGATGCATGTACGGGGTTACCCCCTCTAAGAGGGATTGAACACCAAATTGACTTCGTACCTGGGGCAACTCTTCCAAATATGGTTGCCTATAGGACCAATCCCACTAAGACTAAGGAGATTCAGAGACAAGTAGAAGAACTCATGGATAAAGGATATGTTAGAGAAAGCATGAGTCCTTGTTCGGTTCCTGTGATTTTGGTACCCAAGAAAGATGGCACGTGGAGGATGTGTGTTGATTGTCGAGCCATCAACAAACGGTAAAGTATTGATACTCAAATTTGTGGGATTATGTGGCAAGCATGCAAGTTTGAATTAACCAAATTTTGACACTCAAAATTCCACTCGAATTTGTGGAGTTTATTTGGAACACATGCAAGTTTGGTTAAATCAAATTTTGACACTCAAAATTCCACTCAAATTTGTGGGATTATTGGCAAACATGCAAGTTTGTTAAACCATATATTGACACTCATTATTCCACTAACTCAAACATGTATTTTTCCATGAGGTGAAGTCAATATTTTGACTTTCTCTATTTTAATTCACCAATTAATTTAAATAATTAATTCCAAATCAAAATAATCTTAAAGTATTAATTAAATAATTTAATTAATATTTAACATTAAATCAAATTCCAATCCACAATCAATTCCATCACATATTGATTATGAATCCGTATTCATAATTAAAATATTTAAATCTTATTTAAATATCTCCAATTCTCTCATTTTGTTTAATTCGTAATTAAATCAAAATGCGGTTAAATATATCGTATATATTTAGTGATCACATTGTTTATGTCATATACAAAAGTGGGACGCATCCATAGTGTCCCCAGGATAAGGTACGCAGCTTTATCCCTGTACTATAGATCATTTTGACTATATACTTGAACTTGATTCACAATTATGTCTCTACATATAGTTCAAGTAATCATACTACAGGCATAGTATTCTTAGTTTATTGGATTTAGATTCATGATCGTAAAATTTACTTTATTCAATAACGATCTTTACTGAATAAACATCAATAATAACTTTATTAAAAATATAATATGTTTTATTTTACAAACTATAAGTTTTAGGACATAAAACCCAACAAAGTCCCACTTGGACTAAAACTCTAGTGGGGTTTTATGTTGAGTAGAGAGGAAGACATAAATACAATAAACTAGCGCATCACGTACCCATGTTTTTTCTCCCACTTGCCCTAGATTACATAGCTCGTAGTCCTAGACTCACTAGGTGCCCTTCAAACACTTTAGTCGTGAGGGGCTTCGTAAATGGATCATAATGTTGTGCTCTGAAGCTATCTTTTTTATGATCACATCTCCTCGTTGCACATCTCCTCGTTGCACAATCTCCCTTATGAGATGTTTTCCTCGCTTATGGCTTCTTGGTTCTTTAGAATTTGCAACTGCTTCACTATTATCACAATAAAGAGTGATAGGCAGATGCATATTTGGAACAATTTCCAAATC
Organism: Cucurbita pepo subsp. pepo; assembly: GCF_057944985.1. Taxonomy (NCBI): domain Eukaryota; kingdom Viridiplantae; phylum Streptophyta; class Magnoliopsida; order Cucurbitales; family Cucurbitaceae; genus Cucurbita; species Cucurbita pepo. The sequence continues at coordinate 10,103,664 of NC_141800.1, read as the reverse complement.
AGTTAAGAACTTCCTAAGCCATATTGATTCTTTCGCTGCTTCACAAGCAGCAACATACTCAGCCTCCATGGTGGAATCAGCAATGCAACCTTGCTTTATGGCTTCTCGGTCTGAAATATGAGTCAGGTACCCTGTAAGGATCAGATCCTTAGCGTCGTACATTAGCATATAGTCCCTCGTTCTCCTAAGATACATGAGGATATTTTTAACGGCAATCCAATGAGCATGTCCCGGATTGGACTGATATCTGCTGACAATTCCCACAACATGGCATACATCAGACTACCGACTCCTGATCCATAGGGAATATGTATCATATCCTCAACTTCTTGAGGTGTCTTAGGACTTTGTTCCTTCGACAAAAGAACTCCGTACCTGAAAGGTAATAATTCTTTCTTGGAGTCCTGCATCTTATATCGAACCAACATTTTGTCGATGTATGATGCCTAAGACAATGCTAGTGTTTTGTTCTTGCGATTCCGAACAATTTGGATTCTAAGAACAAATTGAGCCTCTCTCAAATCTTTCATTTGGAATTGTGTCGCTAGCCAATGCTTAATGTCAATTAGAAATTGCACATAACGTACAACACCAGGAAAACTACTGTAGAGTTGACTATCTTCTTGTAAATACAAGATTCGTGAACATTCTGTTTAAAGCCATAAGATTTGATAGCAGTATCAAACCTTATAATCCAAGATCGTGATCTTTGTTTCAACCCATAAATGGATCTTTTAAGCTTGCAAACATTTTGCTTGTGATCCTGTTCGATGAACCTCTCTAGTTGAGCCATATAGATACTCTCCTCAAGATTGCCGTTTAGAAAGGCAATCTTGACATCCATTTGCAAAATTTCATAATCATAAAATGTGGCAATGGACAAGAGTATTCTAATTGATTCAAACATAGCAACGGGAGAGAAGGTTTCTTCATAGTCCACCCCCCTCTTTGGGTATAACCCTTTGCTACAAGTCGAGCTTTAAAGGTCTGTACCTTACCAGCTTGGTATCGTTTTCTCTTGTAGATCCATTTGCAACCACCAATAGGTTTTACCCCATCTGGTTGATCTACAAGTTCCCATACTTAATTGAAGTACATTGACTCCATTTCAAGATTCATGGCTTTGATCCACTGATCTCTATCTTCATCATTCATTGCCTGTTTATAGGTCAATGGATCCTCAACACCATCATCAGGTATGATGACCTATGTTTCTGCCAAACCCAAGTAACGATTGGGTTGAGTTATAACCTGATGGTGTTAATATAACACATGCGAAAGCAATTTGGATCTTAGGCACTTTTAGAACATCAATTATTGTAAATAACTAGCATGTTCATAAGTATTAAAACTTAATGAGTTTAAATACTAACCTTTTGTAGTTCAAACTCCTTTTGCCTCACGAACCGGTTTCGAACCACCACTAGTGTCTTCTCCACTATCCTCCGGCCTTAGAACGGGATTGTGGAATCCGGTGAGTGACTAAACTTGGGAGAGATTTTGTATATGTGAAAGAGAGTGTTTGTGAGAGGTTTTTCTCAAGGTTTTTCATCAAGATAAAGAATCTCTTCCAAGTATCATGATCACTCTATTAAATGAGTCAAGTTTGCATGTTCATGCGAACTTGAGATCACCAAATTTTGACACTTAAAATTCCACTCAAATGTTTGGGATTATGTGGCAAGCATGCATGTTTGAGTTAACCAAATTTTGACACTCAAAATTACACTCAAACTTGTGGGGTTTATTTGGCAAACATGCAAGTTTGGTTAAACCAAATTTTGACACCTCAAAATTCCACTAACATGGATTTTTCCATTAGATGAAAGTCAACATTTTGACTTTCTTCATTTTAATTCAAACAATTAATTTGAATAATGAATTTCAAATTAAAGTAACATTAAATGATTAATTAAACTATTTAATTAATATTTAATATTAATTCAAATGCCAATCCCAATCAATTCCGACACATAATTGATTAAGATATTTAAATCTTATTTAAATATCTCAGATTCTCTCTTTTCGTTTAATTCGTAAATGAAACAAAATTGCGGTTAAATATATCGTATATATGTAACACATATTCCCTAATTTGAATTCGAACACTTCGAACTCACTCGTCACACTGTTCTATGGTTTAGTCCGATATGAGCTAGCAGAGGGACCTAATGGACCTATAGATCATGGGCTCCAACGATCCAAGATTAACCGATTAAACTCATTAACCTGGTTAACCAACATTCGTTAACTACTAGGACACTCCACTATAGCCTAGTAGTTGCACTCCCCTCACTATAGATATATTTCTGTCCATCTGATATAACCATGATTAGTAAGTTGATCCTTCACAGGTTGTTCGTAACTAGAGCTGGGTCAATTTACCGTTTTACCCCTGAAGTTACTTCTTGTTCCTTATGTCTCACTGATCCTCTAATGAACAATTGGTTTGTGGTCCAACCAGTAAACCGAATCCCTCTCAGGCCAATGAGAGGGTGGGGCCCCTTGTTCAAGACCTGGAGTCAGTGCTTAAGGGAACTACCTTTCTTCTATCCCTAAAAGTGGGTAGGAGTGAATTCCGTCTTGCACCCCACGTCCCCAGCCATTCACCCAGTCTTACCCCTGAAATGGGAGGCCTATTGAGTCGGCGAACTAGAGCCACTCTCACCCATGCAAATCTAAGGATAATTCCGAATAAACAGGAGTTCATGGTTAGCTCAGGATTAAAACCGAGTTACCTAGGTTATCGAATGAAAAGAAAATCAGTCTCAACAGTAAACGACTTTATAAAGTGAGAGTGGTTTTCTTCATGGTCCGATCTTATGCAATACTCATTGCATAGGACGCTCCCACTCACATGTCTCCACATGCACAATTTAGTGATCACATTGTTTATATCATATACAAAAGTGGGTCGCATCCATAGTGTCCCCAGAATAAGGTACTCAGCCTTATCCTTATACTATAGATTATTTTGACTATATACTTGAACTTGATCCACTCTTATGTCTCTACATATAGTTCAAGTAATCATACTATAGCCAGAGTGTTCTTAGTTTATTGGATTTAGATTAATGATCGTAAAGTTCACTTTATTCAATAACAATTTTTACTGAATAAACATCAATAATAACTTTATTGAAAATAGAATATATCTTTGTTTACAAACTATGAGTTTTAGGACATAAAACCCAACATAACCCTCCCACTACATCGAGACATTCTCAACTCTTGAGAAGGATGTGATTGACTAGAAAGCTCCATCAACAACTCATGTTGAAGGACCAGCCTGATCAACAACTCTTGTTGTTTTATCAGTAGCTTCTTTTGAAATCTCACTCAATATTAGTTTGCTGCGAGGTTGATGATTTCTTACGTGGCTTCTTTAGAAATCTCACTCAATATTAGTTTGCTGCGAGGTTGATGATTTCTTAGTTTGCTGCGAGGTTGATGATTTCTTACGTGGTCTTTCTCTAAGAATGTAGCGTTTGTTGATACAAACATTCTATTTTCTTGAGGGTCATAAAACAGACCACCTTTTGATAAGAATCACGATGTTCCAAAAGATTCAAAAAACTAAGTCAACAACAGAATTCAAACCTGCGCACAGAGAGCTCAATTGATTACAAGTTTGCCGCATTAGCCACTCAAGCACGTCAACGTTTATTAGAAAAACTATGTTTAATTTGATAAATTATGTAAACGTCAAATGGTCAATTTGAATTATTCTTTGTGGAGATTAAAGGGGATCGGGAATAAATCCCGTCCACAAACATCTCGAATAAATTCCATCCACAAACGTCTTTTGTCGGGAGACTATAAATACCCACAATATGTTATGTAAAAATCAGATTCGTGGATGAATGTAATTCAGATCTCAAATTGAGACGTTTCCCTTAGAAATTCGAGCATCATATTTGCCATTTCTAAGTTTCAAGCAATTCTTGTAGTAGAATTGCACCCGAGCCATTCAATCAAGCCTTGATCAAGTTAGATTGTGGAGTGACTTAATTTAGAACAAGGTTTTCAAATCTTGCTTCTAGATCTTCGATCGTAAGAGGTAATCTAATTCTAGCCTTATCTCTTGGTTGATCCAAATTTCGTATAAGGAGGTGTTAATTACTTTGATTCAAGGGTTCTTGCTTCAACATAAGCTTGGATCGTTGGGCTGAGGATTAGGGTTGCCTTATCAGTTTGGTATCAGAGCCTAGGCTTACATCTTTGTGGCCGACTCTAGAATTGATTTTATCTTTCATTTCTGCTCTTGCTTATCTTTTCTTTAAATTTGTCCATTTATTTTCTTACTATCATTTCCGCCATTATTCATCAACTTTTCACTTTTTTCTCATTTTCTTCCTAAAGATCGCGTTGAGATCTTGAAAAAAAAAAAAAAATCTTATCATATTTGTTCTGATTATAAACCATATTTATCACTTTTTTTTAGATCATTTGCATGTTTATTTGAAGATCAAATAAACTTCGATTCACATCTTTTTCTTCATCCATCTAAATCTAGAACTGTTGTGCTTGATTCTTTTTTTTCTTTTTTTTTCCTCATAATCTACGCTTGAAGATAACTTCTAAATTTCCCAAATTCTGTAAAAAGGAGAGTTAGATCGTTCTTCAAATCTTCACGTCCTTTCTTTTTGGAATTTTTTTTTCTTTTCAGTGTGCAATTATATCCAAAAATATCTTTGTGTCCCTTATTTTTTTGTTCACGTCTTGTTTTATTTTGTTGTTATTTCATAATTAACTTATCTTGATTGCCTTGAATAGCTTGCTACTATTAGAATTGCTTTACCGATATATTAGCCTACCTTGATCATAATTTAGTCACTTTCCCAAACAGCCTACCTTTGTGTGTATAAACACGAGTGTCCCTGAGTGTAGAATCAGTGAGTTAAGTGTGTGAGGTCCTAAACATATTCCACTACTGTTTGTACAATCATGAACCAAGATGGAGGAAATGGAGGGGAGATCAATGAAGCTAGGTGGAGAGAAGCACAGGTAGGAACAATTACTCGTTTGAA